>NC_057808.1:286890918-287093089 GCF_018294505.1 Triticum aestivum | reverse complement strand
GCTCCTCGCCGCCGCCGTCGGCGCCCGACGTCGCCTCCCACCGGCCGCCGTCCTTCCCCTCGCCGTCCTCTCCTCCGCTCCGGCCGAAGCTCCGGCCACCGGCGAGCTCGAGGCCGCCTGCTCCGGCCCGATCCGATCTGAAGTTGACCGAAGGTTGACTTTTCCCGATCCCGAAATTGCTAAGTCATTTTATTCTACAGCATGTGCCCATGTTCATCATTGCATAACTTTCTGCATATAGCTCCGTTTCGTGCGTGTAATATGTCAAATTGTTTGTCTCGCGATGCTCTACATTTTGTTCAATTGCACCATGTTCATTAGAGGCCATCTTGATGCCCAAATATCTGTTGCAAGAGTGCTAGTTGCTGTTATCTGCTGGTTCTTATCAGAACTTGGAGATTTGTCATTTTTGTATCATTTAATCTGTGCATCTTATGGGCATGAGCTCTACATGTGTTTTCTTGTATGCCATGCCATCTTTCCAGTGGTGTCTGCTGTTATTTTGTTGCCATGTAAACTTGATGCTACAGAGAGATCCATGCATATTTTGGAGATGTTCAGTAAGGATGTTTTGTAGATATTGTTGTATTTGATATATTCCTGCCCTTGTTTGCAATTATGGAGTACCATAACATGACTCAATCTTGCTCTACTTTTGCTATAAAACATTTTTGGCAGATTCTTAACATGATATTCATTTTTGCCAAGCTTGTTGTAGTTGATCCATACATGCTATGCTTTTGTTCTTGCCATGTATAGCTTCATAAACATGCAATCTTGCTGTAGGTATTCTTGTTTTGTCATGCGTTGCTTTGTGGTGAGTGCATCAATCTCACCAAGATGCCTTCATATTATTATTTCTGCCATGCTCTGTTTTCTGCTAGGTCTGAAACCTGTTAACGAAACTTGCTATGTTTACGTGGTTGCCATAATATCTTCTGGTCCTTTTTGGCTTATGGTCAGTAAGGGACTTTTGTCATATGAATTTAGTAGAATACTGCCATCCCTTCTTTTGCCATGTTAACTTCCTGTAGCATGTTGATTTCATGCTCTGAACATTGCTACCTGATACTGTTTTCTGCCATGTCCAGTAATTTCACCAAGTCTGTGAACCTATTATCTTTTGCACTTTCGCCATGCTTGTTTGAGCTTGATATGTTGTGATCTAGCCGTAGCTCAGTGTTCATCTTTTGTCAAGCATCTCCTGTAGATTACTGCCATGTGCTTTGTTGCTATGTTGGAGTGCCGTAGCATTGTTACTTGTTGCATTCTAAGTGCTATCATGCTGTTAATTGCAGATTCGTGTCATTCTTGTTTTGCTTGCCATTTGCAAACCGTGCATCCGTTTCCGGTGATCTTTATATCGATTTCGACCGAAATCATCTCATCTTTCCAGTGGCATGCTTGGTTTGCCAAGTTACTGCCATATTCATCATTTTCCTTCCGGAGCACGCATATTCATCGCATATCATATCTCGCATATCATACATGTTTTGCATCATGTTGCTTGTGCATTTCTCGTGATTGATTGTGGTTCCATTGCTTGTGTTCTTGTCTTGGGTAGAGCCGGGAGACGAGTTCGTGAACGAGGAACCTGTTGAGTACGCTTATGAGGATCAAGCTTTCGACAACTCTGAGAACCTTGCAGGCAAGATGACCACCCCTCGAAATCACTTCTATCTTTGCTTTGATAGTTGTTCGCTCTATTGCCATGTTGCGCTACCTAGCACTTGCTATATCATGCCGCCCATATTGCCATGTTAGCCTCTAACCATCCTTTCCTAGCAAACCGTTGTTTGGCTAAGTTACCGCTTTTGCTCAGCCCTTCTTATAGCGTTGCTAGTTGCAGGTGAAGTTGAAGTTGGTTCCATGTTGGAACATGGATATGTTGGGATATCACAATATCTCTTATTTAATTAATGCATCTATATATATTTGGTAAAGGGTGGAAGGCTCGGCCTTATGCCTGGTGTTTTGTTCCACTCTTGCCGCCCTAGTTACTGTCATACCGGGATTATGTTCCTTGAGTTTGCGTTCCTTACGCGGTTGGGTGATTTATGGGACCCCCTTGACAGTTCACCTCGAATAAAACTCCTCCAGCAAGGCCCAACTTTGGTTTTACCATTTGCCGCCTAAGCCTTTTTCCCCCGGGTTTTCGCGAGCCTGAGGGTCATCTTTATTTAAACCCCCGGGCCAGTGTTCCTCTGAGTGCTGGTCGAAACTAGAGCCACTTGCAGCGCCACCTTGGGGAAACTTGAGGATTGGTTTTAGCTGTACGTAGTGTTCATCCGGTGTGCCCTGAGAACGAGATATGTGCAGCTCCTATCGGGATTTGTCGGCACATTCGGGCGGCTTTGCTGGTCTTGTTTTACCATTGTCGAAATGTCTTGTAAACCGGGATTCCGAGACTGATCGGGTCTTTCCGGGAGAAGGTTTATCCTTCGTTGACCGTGAGAGCTTATGATGGGCTAAGTTGGGACACCCCTGCAGGGTATTATCTTTCGAAAGCCGTGCCCGCGGTTATGAGGCAGATGGGAATTTGTTAATGTCCGGTTGTAGAGAACTTGTCACTTGACCCAGTTAAAATACATCAACTGCGTGTGTAGCCGTGATGGTCTCTTCTCGGCGGAGTCCGGGAAGTGAACACGGTTTGAGTTATGAATGACGTAAGTAGGAGTTCAGGATCACTTCTTGGTCATTGCTAGATGACGACCGTTCCGTTGCTTCTCTTCTCGCTCTCTTTTGCGTATGTTAGCCACCATATATGCTTATTGCCGCTGCAGCTCCACCTCATTATACCACCTTTTCCTATAAGCTTAAATAGTCTTGATCTCATGGGTGTGAGATTGCTGAGTCCTCGTGACTCACAGATTCTACCAAAACAGTTGCAGGTGCCGACGATGCCAGTGCAGATGATGGGTCGATCTCAAGTGGGAGTTCGACGAGGAACGTGGTCGTTACTATGTGTCTTTTCCTGATGATCAGTAGTGGAGCCCAGTTGGGACGATCGGGGATCTAGCATTTGGGGTTGTCTTATTTTCATTTGGATCTTGACCGTAGTCGGTCTATGTGTGTATTTTGGATGATGTATGAATTATATTTATGTATTGTGTGAAGTGGCGATTGTAAGCCAACTCTTTATCCCATTCTCGTTCATTACATGGGATTGTGTGAAGATGACCCTTCTTGCGACAAAACCACAATGCGGTTATGCCTCTAAGTCGTGCCTCGACACGTGGGAGATATAGCCGCATCGTGGGCGTTACAATTTGGTAATCAGAGCCTTCCCCGACTTAGGAGCCCCCTGCTTGATCGAATCGCTGGCGTTGTTGAGTCTAGAACAAAAATGTTTTGAGTCTTAGGATTATATATATCGGAGAGTATGATTCTTTTTACTCCTCAGTCCCTTCGTCGCTCTGGTGAGGTCTCCTGACGTAGAAGTTTTGACTATTCTCTCCTCAAATTTCACTAAAAAAATTTAGGATCACGCGGGTATCTTGGAATCGTTCCGATGGTTTTGTGACGAGAACATTGTTCTTGGTGCCTCCTGACATTTAGGGGTTGTGGCAGTGTCCCGGGGAGTTGAGCTCCGAGGTGTTGTCGCCACAATTTTATCGTTGCAGTTCTGGAATACCTGAGTTTCGCCGACATCGAAATCTCTTTTATGTAGTTGTTGGTGAGATCACCTCGACGCCACCCAGTACTGGGGTGGGAGTTCGGGAGTATTGCCATAACTCGTATAACGGATGTTTTTCAAAGGTTGAGGTAAATGATTTTCGAAGGTTTCTTGGTTATGTGTTGACGGATGGATACAGCTGGATCTAGGGATTGCTAGTTTGGGTGATATATTTTGTGTCCCCTGTATCCCCAACACCAGATTGCATAACCAGAAAGTTTCGGGAGTTTATAAGTGGGAATTCAAGTAGCCTTAGGATATCTTTCCGACAGACGCATGATATGAGATTGGGGTTCGACGTCTAGTGGTCCGCCTGTACACGGTTGGTTTTACAGTGGTCTCGTAGTGTCTTAAAGAGTCCTTGGCTATGCCGACTCGGGGACGCTTCGTATGTCATGTGCACAGCCTTGTACATGATGGTGTTGTACGATTGAGCCCGTGTGGGCCCCACCACGAAAACTTCGGACGAAATCTCTATCATATGTTTGTTCCGGCTTATTCTGCAAGCCAATCCTTTGTTTTGTTTTATTTGTGGTATTCGAGTTGCTTCGAAGTCAAGTGTTGATTCCATACCTTATCCTAAGCGGTGTTCTCATACTTCTATGTGAATACCAATCCTTCTTGATCATCGAGATTGTCATGTTAATTCTTTTCTTCCGGCGTGCTTCTCTTCAAGTGCATCCAATCATTTCAACATTCGCAAGATCACCTCTCAGTTTCCCAACATTGTTCGTTTCATACGTCCCCAAGTTTGTCTTTGTTTTCCCCGCCCTCCCACCCTTTTTCTTCAAGGACTCAGATTTCTTAATCATGTATCCACCTTATGGATGTGAAGTTTCTCCATTCTTTTGCATCAATGTTCTTACCCGGTGGTTCTCATGAAGATGTTCTTCAAGTTTATCATTATTCGTTCTCTTTCTTCTCCGGCGAATCCAATTCAAGCTTTCAGTGTTGATCGTATTCTTTTCATCGTTTCAAATGTTTTTCTCATGCCGGTGCACCTCTTAATCATCCACTTCTCGTCATTCATTTGTTCTGGAGTGCCGAAGATATCTCAGAAGATTTGTGTCTCCATTATCAATCTGTTCAAGCTATTTTGAGGTTGTTATCTCATTCAAGCCATTTAATTCAACCGGTGCAATCTCCTTTTCAAGTAATCTTTTCAACGGTGTATCTTTTGAGTGGGCCCTAACCCACAGGTCTTTTCCAGGATCTTACCTGACTCTTCTAATTTTTCCCCGGAGCTTCTAAAAAATTCTTTTCAAAGTTTGACGTAAGAATGAGTTATCATCAGTCATATTTCTTCTCCAAGATCTTTCAAATTCTTTTCATCGTTGGTTCAACCTTTCTAATTTTCATCCCGGAGTATCTCAACAATTTATGGTGGTGTTTCTTGTCATCATTCTCAACATTTTAAGACCGAAGAAGTATTTCTCCTAAATCTTGGTCCGTTCTCTTGAAGATTCATAGTTCTAGCTTATGCCATCCTCTCATAATTGTTTTCGATTATGAGAATTATTTTCACCCACCCGGAGCATTTCACAAGTCTTTTCAGTTTGGTTCTTCAGAGCCCATCATCTCAGAATTATTCATTCAAGCTTTCAGCTCTCGTTCTCCAAATCATACCGGTGCATCACTCAAATATCCTCTAATCAGTTCATGATCTCTTCGTTCTTGTGTATCTAAATTCTGTAAAGTATCTTCATTCATTTTCTAATTCTTTCCGTTGAATTGTGCCTGTGCTACTTTCATTTTCAATTCTCGCGGTGGTTCGTTCAAGATTTCTCTTCCTTCGTTATTGTATCAACTCATTCGTTCTTTTAAATCCTACCGACGATTCGTTGAAGACCTTATTCAAATTTACGCTATATCTCTCTTAATCTTTTTTACATGTATAAGTGGTATGCCAAATCCGTTGCTTGTCATCAATCTAAATTGGTGAAAGATACGCATATTGTAATTCTTATTCTTGTTTCATCGAGTAAAATTCAATTCCTTATTCCGCAGATTCATCAAAATTCTTGATCTCATTTGTTCATTTTCTTTTCCGGAGTTCCAAGCTTTCTGCATTATATCATTTCAAAGCTCCATCTAAATCATCGCAAGGCTTCACCTTGTGTTCTCAACTTCTCTTTCGTTTTATCATCCTTTTTACCGGAGTTCTTCATGGAGGCTCTACTTGGTGGTTCGTCAAGGATTCTTTTCATTCTTCAATTGTTCTTCAAGATTTCTCTCGGAGTTAAGACACATCAAACCATATTTCAAAATAAACATGGTGTTCAACACATGTTTTGTTTGAGGAGTTCAAGCATTCTTCATCTTGCATTCCGAAGTGCAATTCTTTCTACCTTATCTCTTGAGATGGTGTTATGTCACTCTTGGCAATTTCTCCTCGTGTTTCATGATTCACAAGTCGTCAGGGATGACATATTTAAATCCATCATTTTATCTTCGTTCAAGAGATCTTTTCGTCCAATCAATCTTTTGTTGGAGTTGTATTGGGTTATATTTCACCTATAGCCTTCCCTAAGGAATGTAGCTATTTTGTGGTGTTTATCAATGATCCAAGTTTTCTCCTATCCTCTTGGTGAAGAAGTTTTCATCTCCTTGTTGATCCCAATTCAATCAATCATTGTTTCCGTTAGTGGCAGTTTGTCACCTCATAATGTTGGGATGTTCCCATAAGCCCACTACAAGCTTATTCTTTTCGTTGTTGGTTTTCCAACAACTCCGTTCTAACCTTCTTGGAAGGATGCTATCTCAAATTCACTTAAGGTAGAACATGTTGTTTTCTTCTCCGTTCTTTTCATTGCATTCTTTCATTTCTACCGGAGGCATTGTGATATTGCTCTCTTCGACCAATCATCTTGTTTTGTCAAGATCATGTATTTTTTCCTTTCTTATCCGTTTAGCCGGAGTGTCGTGTTTTCATTCGAGTTCTCTCATCTTATCAAGTTTTGTCTCCTTCCTCATCAGGAGGGCTGTCTGGATTCTTTCTTACCCCTTGTGCCATTCTTTCATTAGTTACGGAGGCAATGTGTTGTTAATTTCATTGAGTATCCTCTCATCTTGTCAAGATCATGTTCAATTCCTCCATTTACAGTCAGAGTGTTGTCCAAATTATATCATTCTTATTCCTTCCCTATCTTGTTTTAACCGGAGTTGTCATGGAATTGTCACGGCAGATGTCCTCAAGCTAGGACTTAGTCGTGGAGCCATCGCCGCTAGGAAGCTTGAAGGGGTTAACGGGACAAGGAACACGAGGGTTTATACTGGTTCGGCCCCTTACGGTGAAGGTAAAAGCCTACGTCCAGTCGAGGTGGTATTGATTAGGGTCTCGATGACCAGGGAGCTTAACTGCTATGCCCGGCTCTCGAGGAGATCTTTCTTGTCCCTAAACCGCTGCCGGGTCGTCCCTTTATATAGGGAGGCTAACGCCCAGCAGCTCTCAGAGTCCCCGCCGGCTCATAAGAGTGTCCGGCTCGGACTCTCAACTATTCTTGCCTTACACTACAAGTTCTACCATAATGATGATTGTAACTACGGGCCTTAAGCCATATCCGGGTCTTAAGCCCATCTTTGGCCCACCGTCTTCAAGCTTGGCGCCGGGCTTCTGGCGATGACCATTATGAGTAACCCGGCTCATGTCAATCTTCAATTCTTTCAACAGAAAATCTCCGGCTTACAATTGTGTGAAGGCCATAACCCGGCGTGACGTCATCCTCTAGTTTCCGGGTAATCCACCATGACGTCATCTTCCATTAAATCCATTTTTTTACCCCACCATATCCGCAACGGATCTTATCTTTACTGCCATCCCGAAAATCGAGGCGTTTTATGGGGAGATAACCACGCCATGGTCTCCTCGTTTCTCACGCGCACTTATGAGTCTAGCCTTATAAATAGTCCGGCGCGATGAGCCTTCAGCCACCCGTCTTCCTCCTCGCGCCACTGCTCCTCCGCTCGAGCTCTGTTGCCGTCGCCGCCGCGGGTCTTCTCGTCCTCACCGACTCCGGCCGCTGCATCAACCTGTTGTGTCTAGAGAACGGCAGCGTCCTCCGCGACTCACCAGATCTGCAGTAGGGTTTCTTCTTGTTCTTCCCGTGTTCTTCACCGTTCTTCGCAGGCCCTCGGTAGATTTGATTTTTACCACCCCTTTTGATCTTAGACTTGTATAGAACCACTGCGGTAGCTATTTCACTTCCATTCCTAATGCAAATAGATCCCCTTTTTACTGCATAGATGCTTCGTTCGAACCCGCAGACTTCTTCTGCGTCTGTTTTTAGGTCTAGGAATTTTCCTTTTCAACCGACCGTTTTGATCCAAATTATTTACTGTGATGTGTGAAACCTGTTTTCACCACACTTAGTAAAAAACTACACCTGTCGAGTCGTGGCGGTTTACGCTTCCGGCTTAAAGAAGCCACGTACTGTAAAAATTTCCGGCTCATTTGCAGCAAGGCTGTAGATAATTGAATGGCTCTCAATACCTCAGGCGGTTTAAATAACCCAACGTACCTTGATATATGTCATTAGTCCCCTCCATAAGCCGCCACTTTAACATTGAACTGTAAATTTCCTCCGGCTTATAATTAAACCGGGCATGTTTCCTTTTATCATAGGCTTCCGACCTTCACCATGCCTCCCAAAGCTCCTAAAGCATCCATCACTTGCAATTGGATGAGGTCCAATGTCACCGACGAGACCTTAGCGGATTTTGTAAAGTCGAGTTACCTGCCTAAGAAGGACGTCATGTCCTACCGTGCCCCTGACCCGTCAGAGGAGAGACCACAGCCAAAGGACGGGGAGGTAGTGATTTTTGCGGATCACATGAGCCGGGCCTTCGCACCGCCCGGCTCAAAGTTTTTTAGAGATGTGCTGAACTTCTTTGATCTGCGGCCACAAGACATAGGACCCAATTCTGTGTCCAATATATGCAACTTCCAAGTGTTCTGCGAAGTCTACCTTGGAGAAGAGCCCAGCCTGCTGCTCTTCAAAGAGCTCTTCTATCTGAACCGGCAGAACGAGTGCGCCAACGGGCCAAGTTTGGAACTCGGCGGAATCTCCATTCAGCGATGGAGAGACTACCTCTTCCCTTACGTCGAACCGCCAAGCCACCCAAAGGACTGGAACCAGACGTGGTTCTACTGCCAAGACACGTCGCCGACTGACGAGAGCCCGCTGCCTGGCTTTCGCCCCTCGCGTCTGGAACCAACACACCCTTTGTCAGACAAGCTAACTCAAGCGGAGCGCCAACCTCTGCTCCCCACCATTAACAAGATCAAGGCTCTCCTGGGCAATGGTCTCAATGGAATTGACCTGGTCCGAGTCTGGATCTCCTGGCGGGTGATCCCATTGAGCCGCCGCCCCGGCTTAATGTGTGAGTACACGGGCCGAAAGGATGACCCCCCGAGACACAACCGCAACGACCTTCCTGAAGACGTTGCTGAGGACATGACCAAAGCTCTTTTGAACGAGAGCCTGGCAGACTACGGGAGGACCGGCTTAAGCCCCTTCTGCAAGACCAACCCGGCCCCAGCGGTAAGCCGCTGATCTGAACATCTTATTTTCTTCTGTATATAGCTTTCATCCGAACCTTAAGAACTCGTCATTGTATTTTCAGGCGGATGACAAATTCTGGAAGGTCAAATACGACCATGAAGCGGCCAAAAAAGCCAGGAAGGCGAAGAAAGCCGCCAAGAGAGCCGCTCCCCGCAAGAAGGGAAGTAGGCCTACTGCTTCAGAGCTGCTGCAACTAAGCGACAGCTCCGAGTCAGAGGTAACCCCTGAACCTGTAAGCTATTGTTGTATTTGTTATTTATTTCTGTCCACCTTATCAACACTGTTCATCAACAGGATGACGCCGGAGCAAGTAACCCGGTGGTTGAAGAGGTAATGTCACTTTCCTCCGACTCGGAGCCCTTGCCAAGGCTGAAAATCCGAAGGGTAACCCGGAAAGTAAGATTTTCACATCCTTTAGCTTATCAAGATCCTCAATTTCTTTTGAAGCAACAGACTCATGAGAGCCGGCGACACACCCGGACCAACAAGGACGCTGACCTTTCCTCCGGCTTACCTGACGCATCGAGGAAACGCCGAACCGAGGTTATCTCCAACTTGTACCCTTTTCATCCTTTGGCGGGTGTTTTACGTCAATCGCTCAATTCATCTGACTCAAACTATCAGGAAACCTCACCCTCCTCTAGTGACTCGATGCAATCAAACCTGCCGGCCTTCAAGACCGTACCCGGGTAATGATGATCATCTCTTGTTATGCTTATCTTTGCTCATACCTTTGTACTCACCTTTTTGTCTTTTCAGTGCCCAGGCAAAGCTCACCAAGAGGGCGAAAAAGAACAAGTCGGTCGAAGAGCCGGACTTGCCTGAACCGGAGGTAGCAGCTCAAGAACCGCCAGCTGCCTCCGCCTCCGAAGCCACCGCTCCAACTGACAAGGCAACCGCAGAAGCTTCTGCTAACCCGGGGACCTCCAGCCCAGCTCAACCGGTCAATGACCCGGACGTGGTAATCACCCGGACGGAGTTTGTTGAGCCGGAGAGACCTACTGCACTAGCCAAGTGCTCCGCCAAGGAGGAGTTGCTACAGCACCACCGGGCTAATCTGGACCTCACCGACTACGCCAATCTGAACATCGGAGAGATCATCTCCGGCTACATCAGTCAAGTGCACAAGAGCCGGGATGTAGATATCGGCATGGTGAACCAGATTCAGCAGAAGTCTGAGGTACCACTCTTCTTTCTTCTTGCTTACTGCATAGTTATCTTGTTATTCTTACCATACTCTAGCCGCCAAGTCTACGACTTATGATAGAATATGTCGTAGACTTAAGTTCCGGCTTACTCACTTGAACCGGCAATTTGTAGATAGAAACGTTCGATATGCATTAGCCCCCAAGTGCCAAGTGTCTTTGCTTGGAAAGTGCTTGGGACTTTAAAATTGCATAATAACTGTTCATCCTATAATCCGGAAATTATGCAGGCTGCTTGCAAGAAGCTTGAAGCTGACATCTTCGATCTGAAGACCCGCCTAAAGACGCAAGAAACTGAGACCCGGAAGGCCAATGCCAAATTTGTGTCCAGTATTGCTGCGCAAGAAAAGCTGAAGACGGACTTTGACGCTGAACGGAAAGCCTGGGCCGAAGAGAAGGCTACTCTGGTGAGCCGGGCCGAACAGGCGGAGAAGGCTCTGTCAGAGAAGACCGCCGAACTCTCCGGCTTAAAGCGCCAAGTGTCCCAGATGGTTGCCGCAATCTTCGGTAAGTCATTCCACCGGCTTCCGTCCAGTTTATAATTTTTATGTCTCATAACCCATCATTGTCGTCGGCTTATCTTACTCTGTTACACAGGTCCCAGAAGCTCCAACCTCAACCAAAGTGTGGTGACCAAGTTGAAGGCCATGTACACCCTGGTGGAGCAACTCTACACCGGGTCACAGCGCGCCTTGGCTGTGGTGGCCCTATCCAATGAGGTGCCGACTCATCTGGCGGAAGTTCTTCGCCGGCTTGCCGTTCTTCCCCAACGTGTCCAAGAGATGCGGCGGGCCTCTGCAAGAGCCGGAGCTATCGCCGCTCTGAGCCGGGCCAAGGCATTCCTTCTAGAGTTAGACCCGGCGGACATTGCCCTCAACTATCCCAGTTTGAAGGAAGACGGCACACCCTTCGACCAAAGGGACTTTGCAGCCTGCGTGAAGATCGTGCGCCCGGTGGCCACCCTCATTGGAAACGACACAGATCTGACCAAGTACCAGCCGGGTTACAATGCAGAAAATCAGAGGATCCCCACTCCGCGTTATGAAGCTATCAGCTTAGTCCCGCCAGCTCGTAAGCACACCTTCGCCCCGGAGATTGACCCGGCCGGGTTAATTGACGAGGAAGCTCAATTTGAAGCTCTGAGCGGCATTGACTGGAAGTCGTCAACTTTCCAGGTCTTGGGAACAGCCGGAGGAGAGGAGAGGGATGAGCCGGAGACTTCAACCCAGCAAGCATCGTAACTCTGCAGGCGGCTTATTAAACAATGCTTCACCCTTTTGGACTCGATGAGTCTTGTAATAGAGTAGGACCAACACTTTAACCTTGTCGTGCCATCGTGCACGCGTTGAATGCTGAAGTCCATTGAAGTTGTCTCCTTTATATTTCCTCGGGTCATAATCGGTCATTCATTTTCCTTAAGCTCAAATAGTTGCCTTTAACTATCCTGCATAGAAGGACAAATCACAAGTCTCTAGGCGGCTTACCGCACTGAGAATCATAGTTTTAGACATATAACCCGGAATATGAATCAAAAAAGACTGGTCCTCAATTATGTCCTTGATATGGCCGTAATAACACACTTACCGGCCTGCAAGCACACTTCCGGCTTATATAACTCGGGTAATAAGGTCGGTACCTCAATTCCGGTTTACCAGTCTTAATAACACCGATTGTATTCGACTAGTACCATAAATCAAAGTTAAGCCGGCAAAGTGAGACCCGCCGTGCATACTTGAAATAATCAGAAGAACTTGCTATAAATCAGAAAAACGTAGGGGCTTCCGGTTCGAATACGACCAGAGACCCGTCCCAAAGGGGTTATGCTAGGATTCGAATGCGATCATATAGCCCCCAGTGGGCGTGGCGATGCCAATCAAGAGGGTATCGACAGCTATGTTCTCTTTGGTTCGAATACGACCCATGTTTGAACAGGAAGCCCTCAAATGACTTTAAGAATTGTTTAACGACGCTGATTCGAATACGATCCACGTCGGTTCCCAAAGGGGGTTGAACTATGATTCAGATATGATCAAAGAAAACTCCTCAATGAGCTCGGCACTTTGCCAATCAAATGGGTATCGACAGCTATGTTCTCTTTGGTTCGAATACGACCTATGTTTGAACAGGAAGCCCCCAAGTGACCTTATTGCCTACGGCTAGATTCAAATACGATCATAAGCCGGATCCTCCTTCAAGTTATCATGTGATCTTGCCATGGAAACAACACGTTCACATTTGTAGGAGAAAAAAGGACAGAGGTCCTGCTTTATTGCTTATCATAATATATACATGGCTTTGAGAAATATGTACATTATGAGAGCCGGTGGCTCAAGTGTAGTAAGGTCGAAGCTGAGCTATATTCCACGGCCGACGGGTCTCTTCCTCCGACTTACGTGAATCTTTGTGCTCCCGAATGTCAATGAGGTAATATGACCCGTTGTGCAAATTCTTGCTGACCACAAAAGGCCCTTCCCAAGGCGGGGATAACTTGTGCGCATCTGTTTGATCTTGGATGAGCCGGAGCACGAGATCGCCTTCCTGGAAGACCCGGGATTTAACCCGGCGACTATGATAACGGCGCAGGTCTTGTTGGTAAATCGCTGAGCGAGCTGCTGCCACATTACGCTGTTCGTCCAACAAGTCAAGAGCATCCTGGCGTGCCTGTTCATTATCCGCCTCAACATAAGCCGCCACTCGAGACGAGTCATGACGGATGTCACTGGGGAGGACTGCTTCTGCCCCATAAACCATGATGAAAGGCGTGAAACCTGTAGACCTGTTAGGAGTAGTGTTGATGCTCCATAACACGGAGGGCAACTCCTCCACCCAACAACCCGGCGTCCGTTGCAAAGGGACCAAAAGTCGGGGCTTGATGCCCTTCAGAATCTCCTGATTAGCCCTCTCAGCTTGACCATTGGATTGAGGATGAGCCACTGATGAAACATCAAGTCGGATATGCTCTCGTTGACAAAACTCCTCCATGGCGCCTTTGGATACATTGGTACCATTGTCAGTTATAATGTTGTGCGGAAAGCCAAAGCGAAAAGTCACTTTTTTCATAAATTGAACCGCCGTGGCTGCATCACACTTGCTAACTGGCTCCGCTTCAACCCACATGGTAAATTTGTCAACTGCCACCAAGAGGTGGGTCTTCTTATCCTTGGACCTTTTAAAAGGCCCAACCATATCAAGCCCCCAGACCGCAAAGGGCCAAGTAATTGGGATCATCCTCAGCTCCTGAGCCGGCACATGAGCCCATCGCGAGAACCTTTGGCAACCATCACATTTACTGACCAAGTCCTCCGCATCAGCATGGGCCGTCAGCCAATAAAAACCATGACGAAAAGCCTTGGCCACAAGAGACTTTGAGCCGGCGTGATGGCCACAATCCCCTTCATGATCTCTTGACCTTCCTCAGGGGAGACACAACGCTGGAACGCTCCTGTAACACTGCGGCGATGCAACTCACCATTGATAATAATCATTGACTTAGACCGCCAGGTTATTTGTCTGGCCAAAGTTTCATCCTCAGGCAAATCTCCCCGCGTCATGTAAGCCAGATAGGGCATTGTCCAGTCCGGTATGATGTGGAGAGCCGCCACCAGTCGTGCCTCCGGGTCAGGGACAGCCAAGTCTTCCTCTGTAGGCAACTTAACAGAAGGGTTATGCAGGACGTCCAGGAAAATATTAGGCGGCACCGGTTTTCGCTGAGAGCCCAGCCGGCTTAAAGCATCAGCCGCCTCGTTCTTCCTGCGATTGATGTGCTCTACTTGGTAACCCTGAAAGTGCCCAGCAATGGCATCAACTTCGCGGCGATAAGCCGCCATGAGAGGGTCCTTGGAGTCCCACTTTCCTGATACTTGTTGAGCCACCAAGTCTGAGTCGCCGAAGCACCTTACCCGGCTCAAGCTCATCTCCTTAGCCATCCGAAGACCGTGGAGCAAGGCCTCGTACTCAGCTGCGTTGTTGGTACAAGGAAACATCAATTGTAGCACATAATGGAACTTATCACCCTTAGGGTAAGCCAATACGACTCCAGCCCCCGAGCCCTCCAACTGCCTGGACCCATCAAAGTGAATAGTCCAATATGTGCTATCCGGCTTTTGTTCGGGCACTTGTAGCTCTGTCCAATCATTGATGAAATCCACCAAAGCCTGAGATTTAACAGCAGTGCGTGGCACATACTTCAGACCATGAGGCCCGAGCTCTATAGCCCACTTAGCCACTCTCCCTGTGGCCTCCCTGTTTTGAATGATATCTCCAAGGGGGGCAGAACTGACCACAGTAATGGGGTGACCCTGGAAATAATGCTTAAGCTTCCGGCTTGCCATGAACACACCATAAACAAGATTCTGCCAATGCGGATACCGCTGCTTGGACTCGATGAGTACTTCGCTGACATAATAAACCGGCCTCTGAACCGGATGCTCCTTACCCTCTTCCTTGCGCTCCACCACCACGGCCACACTGACGGCTCGGGTGTTTGCAGCCACATACAGCAATAAAGGCTCCTTGTCAACCGGAGCAGCAAGGACTGGGGGCTCGGCCAGCTGTCTCTTCAAATCCTCAAAAGCAGTATTAGCTGCATCATTCCAGACAAAGTCATCAGTTTTCTTCATCAACTGATATAATGGCATGGCCTTCTCACCCAAACGGCTTATAAACCGGCTTAAAGCAGCGATACGACCCGCCAAGCGCTGGACGTCGTTTATACACGCCGGCTTAGCCAGGGAGGTGATGGCCTTGATCTTCTCCGGGTTAGCTTCAATGCCTCTGTTAGAAACCAAGAAACCCAAGAGCTTGCCTACAGGAACACCAAAAACACATTTGGCCGGGTTAAGCATCATCTTGTAGACCCGGAGATTATCAAAGGTTTCCCTCAGATCATCTATCAAGGTTTCCTCCTTCCTGGATTTAACCACAATATCATCCACATAAGCATGAACATTGCGCCCAATCTGGTTATGAAGACAGTTCTACACGCAACGCTGATAAGTCGCCTGTGCACTCTTGAGTCCAAAGGGCATAGACACATAGCAGAAGGCTCCAAAGGGAGTGATGAACGCCGTCTTCTCCTGGTCCTTAACTGCCATTTTAATCTGATGATATCCAGAATAAGCATCCAAGAAACTTAGGCGCTCACAACCCGCCGTAGCATCAATAATTCGATCAATACGGGGAAGGGCAAAAGGATCAGCCGGACACGCCTTGTTCAAGTCCGTGTAGTCCACACACATCCGCCAGGTGCCGTTCTTCTTGAGTACGAGCACCGGGTTAGCTAACCATTCTGGGTGAAAGACTTCAACGATAAACCCGTCCGCCAAGAGCCGGGCCACCTCTTCACCAATAGCTTTCCGCCTCTCTTCATTAAACCGCCGAAGGAACTGCTTGACCGGCTTAAATTTCGGATCAACATTGAGAGTGTGCTCAGCGAGTTCTCTAGGTACACCTGGCATGTCAGACGGCTTCCATGCAAAAATGTCCCTATTCTCACGGATGAACTCGATGAGCGCGCTTTCCTATTTTGGATCCAGATTGGCACTGATGCTAAACTGCTGAGATGAATCTCCTGGAATGAAATCAACAAGTTTAGTCTCATCAGCCGACTTAAATTTCATTGCCGGCTCATGCTCCGTAGTCGGCTTTTTCAGAGAGGTCATATCTGTTGGGTCAACGTTGTCTTTGTAAAACTTCAACTCCTCTGTTGCACAAACAGATTCTGCATAAGCTGCATCGCCTTCCTCACACTCCAGGGCCACCTTCCGGCTGCCGTGAACCGTAATGGTCCCATTATGACCCGACATCTTGAGCTGTAAATACACGTAACACGGCCGTGCCATGAACTTGGCGTAAGCCGGCCGCCCAAATATGGCATGGTACGGACTTCTTATCTTGACCACCTCAAAGGTCAATTTTTCCACCCCGTAGTTATGCTCATCTCCAAAGGCCACTTCCAACTCGATCTTGCCGACTGGATAAGCCGACTTACCAGGTACCACACCATGGAAAATAGTGTTGGACTGGCTGAGGTTCTTATCAATCAACCCCATACGACGGAACGTCTCATAATAGAGGATGTTGATGCTGTTGCCTCCATCCATGAGCACCTTAGTGAACTTATATCCTCCCACCTGAGGAGCCACCACCAAGGCCAAGTGACCTGGATTATCCACCCGGGGAGGGTGATCCTCCCTACTCCACACTATAGGCTGCTCAGACCACCGCAAGTAGCGCGGAACCACCGGCTCAACAGCATTCACAGCCCTCTTATGAAGCTTCTGATCTCGCTTACACAGACTGGTGGTAAACACATGATACTGTCCACCGCTAAGCTGCTTTGGATTGGTCTGATAACCCCCTGCTGCTGTTGATGACCCTGGCCAGACTGCTGATTAAAGCCCCCTTGACCGTTCTGAGGATTAGAATTTGAGCCGCCGCCCGGGCCATGAAAGCCGCCGGCGCCTGAGCCACCGCCCGAGCCATTGTTTCCGTTAAAGGCGTTGGAATTCTTAAAGGCCTTCATGATTGCACAATCCTTCCATAGATGAGTAGCTGGCTTCTCTCTAGAGCCATGCCTTGGACAAGGCTCATTCAACAGCTGCCCCAGCGTCGGGCCTGACCCGCCGGCTCGGGGAGGTGGCCTCCCCTTGCGTCGCTGGTTATTACCCTGTGAGCTGGCGTTGGCCACGAACTCTAGGCCGCCGACGGCCTTGCGCTTGCCACCTCCTTGGCTCCCCGGGTTATGCTGAGGACCCTTGCCATTGCCGTTCTTCTTTCCCTTCCCTGTCCTTTCATCATCCGAAGCGGGGTCCTTGGCTCCCCGGGCGTACTTGACGAGAGCCGCCATCAGCGTACCCATATCACTGCAGTCGCGCTTAAGCCGCCCGAGTTTCATCTTTAGGGGCAGAAAACAACAATTTTGCTCCAACATTAAGACGGCAGAGCCGGCATCCATCTTATCCGATGAATGTATGATCTCTTTGACCCGGCGAACCCAATGTGTCGTAAACTCTCCCTCCCGTTGCTTACAGTTAGTCAAATCCACTATTGACATAGACTGCCTACAGGTGTCTTTGAAGTTTTGTATGAACCGGGCCTTCAGCTCAGCCCAAGACCCGATGGAATTCGGCGGTAGCCCTTTCAACCAAGTGTGGGCAGTCCCATCTAGCATCATGGTGAAGTACTTGGCCATCGCCGCTTCACTGACCTCCAGCAGTTCCATGGCCATCTCGTAACTTTCGATCCAGGCTGCGGGTTGTAAGTCAGCCGTGTAATTAGGCACCTTCCTAGGGCCTTTGAAGTCCTTTGGTAGACGCTCATTGCGGAGAGCTGGCACTAAACAAGGGACACCTCCAGTCCTGGTAGGGATACCCACGTCGACGGAAGTCGTCGGATAAGCCGGGGGAGTCTGGTAAGCCGTCAACTGAGGCACCTGCTCCGCCTCTTGCCGCGCTCTGTCTTGGTCTGCTGCGTGAAAGGCTCCGTTATGAGTCGGGCCATGGCCAGGGGCGGGTCATGGCGTCGGACGTTACTTGAGCCGGTCGCTGAGACCATGTGTCTGCTGTAACTCGGGCTCCGGCCTGGACGAGGGGTCGAGTGGATCCTGTCCCGGCTGTAGGAGTACGCCTCTTGCTGCGCCAGTGCTGTCTGAAGGAGTTCCCTGACCCGGCGGGTTTCAACAGCCGTCGGAGAGTCGCCATCAATTGGGAGGGCCGCCAGCCGCGCTGCAGTGGCTACCATGTTCTCCAGCGGGTTAGCATAATGACCCGGTGGTATTGGCACATACTGAGGCGGGGCAGGGCTCACCCGGGGAGGCCCCATTACTTGTGGCCGAACAGGGTTCCCAGACTCGGGCACTATGATCCCTGGCGGGTTACTAGACCCTGCACCTGGCGTGTTGAAGAGGTTTCGGGGATCGTAAACCGGAGGGAGTCGAGATTGGGCCTTTTGATGCCTCCTTCTCATGACCTCATTGGACACGTTCTGATCCATCGTGAGCCGGAAGGACTGCGCCTGGATCAACTGAGTTTGGGCGTCGAGAGCCGCCCTCTCCGCAGCCATCCTGATCCCTTCCGCTGCCAGATCCTCCTTAGCTTTCACTAGATCTAACTTTAACTGTGCCACCTCCACATCATGCTGAGCTTGATCCGCCGGGTCAACCGCGGCGGTCAACAGGGCCGTCATCTTGTCCGTGAGATCCATTAGCACCTGAGCCGGCGAGGGCACCGGGTTTCCCGCTCCAGCAGCAGGGTTATGAACAGGCTGCGCACCGGCCATGAAGATTCCAACCCGGCTTGGCGGCTCAAACGGGTCCGGAATACTGTCACCATCGGAACAACCCATGAGCCTGCCATCTTGAAGTTAATACAACAAGTTTGACTCATCGGTGGACGACTCGCCATCAGAGCCGGCGGCCGTCTCATCACCAGATCCAGATCTATCAAAGAGCCCTCCATGGATACATCCCACAAAAGCATGCTTTAAGGCAGGCAGGGCCCGGGCGGATCGTGCACGCTGAGCTGTCTCGATGAGATCAGCGCAGAGATCCGCTCAGGGCCCGGCTCACCAATCTTGCCAATGAAAACATGAATTCCGCCGAAGGGGACCCGGTACCCGTACTCAATTGAGCCGGCGTCGGGGCCCCAGTTTGCATCATCGATGTAGAGCTTGCCGTGACGACTCTTGGTCATCCGGGCCACAGCGTATCCCTTGAGCCCTTCGAATCTGCCCTTCAAGAACTCAAATCCACCGTGCGCTGGCCCCACGGTGGGCGCCAACTGTCATGGAATTGTCACGGCAGATGTCCTCAAGCTAGGACTTAGTCGTGGAGCCATCGCCGCTAGGAAGCTTGAAGGGGTTAACGGGACAAGGAACACAAGGGTTTATACTGGTTCGGCCCCTTACGGTGAAGGTAAAAGCCTCCGTCCAGTCGAGGTGGTATTGATTAGGGTCTCGATGACCAGGGAGCTTAACTGCTATGCCTGGCTCTCGAGGAGATCTTTCTTGTCCCTAAACCGCTGTCGGGTCGTCCCTTTATATAGGGAGGCTAACGCCCAGCAGCTCTCAGAGTCCCCGCCGGCTCATAAGAGTGTCCGGCTCGGACTCTCAACTATTCTTGCCTTACACTACAAGTTCTACCATAATGATGATTGTAACTACGGGCCTTAAGCCATATCTGGGTCTTAAGCCCATCTTTGGCCCACCGTCTTCAAGCTTGGCGCCGGGCTTCTGGCGATGACCATTATGAGTAACCCGGCCCCTCCTGGCGGGTGACTCTAAGGTCTATATCCTCAACAGGAGTGGTTTAAATATCTATCGTGTCAATTAACCTCAAGGTTCACATGGTGTCCCTTGTTTCTCTTTTCTACCGGTGTGCTTTCATATTCCTTTTGATCCGTTAAGCTCTTGTTTCATATTCTTCAACCTACAAAGGTTCTCGCAATGTTCCTTGTTCCTCTTGCTGAACGGAGTGTTTTAAATTTTGTTCATCTCCGTTGTGTCATTTCCTCAAGCTTTGCGACCTCTCAAGGTTCTTTGGGTTCACTCATTTGCCAAAGAAGAAATTAGTTTTACCTCTTCTCTTCCTCTTCCGTTTCTCTCCGGTGCCATCCTAGATCTCGGGACGAGATCCTCTCGTAGTGGTGGAGTGTTGTAACACCCCGGATGTAACTTTCCATATTTGTAACTCCGACTCTTGCCATTTTCGGCTATGTGTTATGATATTCCCTTCGTGGTCGGGTTTTGTCTTTCGTTTTGCATTTTGTCCATGTCATGCATTTCATATCATGTCATCATGTGCATTGCATTTGCATACGTGTTCGTCTCATGCATCTGAGCTTTTTCCCCGTTGTCCGTTTTGCAATCCGGCGCTCCCATCTCCTCCGGTGCACCCCTCTTGTTTTCTTTCGTGAGCGGGTGTCTAACATTCTCGGAATGGACAGAGGCTTGTCAAGTGGCCTTAGTATATCACCGGTAGACCACCGGTCAAGTTTCGTTCCATTTGGAGGTCGTTTGGTACTCCAACGGTTAACCGGGCATCCGCAATGTCCATTTGTGTGTTGCAGCAAAACCCCCCTCAAAAACAGCCCAAAACCCACCAAACCCTCTTCCGTGCTGTAGGTCGTTCGATCACAATCGTGTGGGCGAAAACCGCACCTCATTTGGACTCTCCTAGCTCCCTCTACCTATAAATAGGCATCTCTCCTGAAAAACGTTCGCAGATGAAACCCTAACTTCGTCCCCGCCGCGCCGCCGGACGAAAACGTCCACCGACGGACACGTCCGTCTCCCCGCCGCCGCCACGTGTCGTCTCTGGGTTCACCGCCGCCCGCGCCCGTAAGCCGCGGCCCGCCAGGCCCGCCGCCGGCCCCACGGGCCCGCGCGCCTCCGCCGCCCGACCGCCCGCGCCGCCCTGCCGTGCGCCGCCGCCGTCTCCGCCCGCGCCCCGGCCCCTCGCCTCCGGCCGCCGCCGGCGCCCGACGCCGCCTCCCTCCGGCCGCCGTCCTTCCCCTCGCCGTCCTCTCCTCCGCTCCGGCCACCGGCGAGCTCGAGGCCGCCTGCTCCGGCCCGATCCGATCTGAAGTTGACCGAAGGTTGACTTTTCCCGATCACGAAATTGCTCCAAGTCATTTTATTCTACAGCATGTGCCCCTGTTCATCATTGCATAACTCTCTGCATATAGCTCCGTTTCGTGCGCGTAATATGTCAAATTGTTCGTCTCGAGATGCTCTACATTTTGTTCAATTGCTCCATGTTCATTAGAGGCCATCTTGATGCCCAAATCTCTGTTGCAAGAGTGCTAGTTGCTGTTATCTGCTGGTTCTTATCAGAACTTGGAGATTTGTCATTTTTGTATCATTTAATCTGTGCATCTTATGGGCATGAGCTCTACATGTGTTTTGTTTTATGCCATGCCATCTTTCCAGTGGTGTGTGCCATGTATTTTTGTGATCTCTGTGGTGACTAGCAAAAGCATGCAAACTAGGCCCCGTAATGTTTCTGATTTCAGGGACAGTGATTTCTCAAAGTCTTTGTCTGCTGTTATTTTGTTACCATGTAAACTTGATGCTACAGAAAGATCCATGCATATTTTAGAGATGTTCAGTAAGGATGTTTTGTAGATATTGTTGTATTTGATCCATTCCTGCCCTTGTTTGTACTTATGGAGTACCATAGCATGACTCAATCTTGATCTACTTTTGCTATAAAATATTTCTAGCAGATTCTTAACATGATATTCATTTTTGCCAAGCTTGTTGTAGTTGATCCATACATTCTATGCTTTTGTTCTTGCCATGTATAGCTTCATAAACATGCCATCTTGCTGTAGGTATTCTTGTTTTGTCATGCGTTGCTTTGTGGTGAGTGCATCAATCTCACCAAGATGCCTTCATATTATTATTTCTGTCATGCTCTGTTTTCTGCTAAGTCTGAAACCTGTTAACGAAACTTGCTATGTTTACATGGTTGCCATCATATCTTCTGGTCCTTTTTGGCTTATGGTCAGTAAGGGACTTTTGTCATATGAATTTAGTAGAATACTTCCATCCCTTGCTTTTCCATGTTAACTTCCTTTAGCATGTTGATTTCGTGCTCTGAACATTGCTACCTGATGCTGTTTTCTGCCATGTCCAGTAATTTCACCAAGTCTGTGAATCTATTATCTTTTGCACTGTCGCCATGCTTGTTTGAGCTTGATATGTTGTGATCTAGCCGTAGCTCAGTGTTCATCTTTTGTCAAGCATATCCTGTAGATTATTTCCATGTGCTTTGTTGCTATGTTGGAGTGCTGTAGCATTGTTACTTGTTGCATTCTAAGTGCTATCATGCTGTTAATTGCAGATTTGTGTCATTCTTGTTTTGCTTGCCATTTGCAAACCGTGCATCCGTTTCCGGTGATCTTTATATCGATTTCGACCGAAATCATCTCATCTTTCCAGTGGCATGCTTGGTTTGCCAAGTTACTGCCGTGTTCATCATTTTCCTTCCGGAGCACGCATATTCATCGCATATCATATCTCGCATATCATACATGTTTTGCATCATGTTGCTTGTGCATTTCTCGTGATTGATTGTGGTTCCGTTGCTTGTGCTCTTGTCTTGGGTAGAGCCGGGAGACGAGTTCGTGAACGAGGAACCTGTTGAGTATGCTTACGAGGATCAAGCTTTCGACAACTCTGAGAACCTTGCAGGCAAGATGACCACCCCTCGAAATCACTTCTATCTTTGCTTTGCTAGTTGTTCGCTCTATTGCCATGTTGCGCTACCTAGCACTTGCTATATCATGCCGCCCATATTGCCATGTCAGCCTCTAACCATCCTTTCCTAGCAAACCGTTGTTTGGCTAAGTTACCGCTTTTGCTCAGCCCTTCTTATAGCGTTGCTAGTTGCAGGTGAAGTTGAAGTTGGTTCCATGTTGGAACATGGATATGTTGGGATATCACAATATCTCTTATTTAATTAATGCATCTATATATATTTGGTAAAGGGTAGAAGGCTCGGCCTTATGCCTGGTGTTTTGTTCCACTCTTGCCGCCCTAGTTACTGTCATACCGGGATTATGTTCCTTGAGTTTGCGTTCCTTACGTGGTTGGGTGATTTATGGGACCCCCTTGACAGTTCGCCTTGAATAAAACTCCTCTAGCAAGGCCCAACTTTGGTTTTACCATTTGCCGCCTAAGCCTTTTTCCCCCGGGTTTTCGCGAGCCCGAGGGTCATCTTTATTTAAACCCCCGGGCCAGTGTTCTTCTGAGTGCTGGTCCAAACTAGAGCCACTTGCAGCGCCACCTTGGGGAAACTCGAGGATTGGTTTTAGCTGTACGTAGTGTTCATCCGGTGTGCCCTGAGAACAAGATATGTGCAGCTCCTATCGGGATTTGTCGGCACATTCGGGCGGCTTTGCTGGTCTTGTTTTACCATTGTCGAAATGTCTTGTAAACCGGGATTCCGAGACTGATCGGGTCTTTCCGGGAGAAGGTTTATCCTTTGTTGACCATGAGAGCTTATGATGGGCTAAGTTGGGACACCCCTGCAGGGTATTATCTTTCGAAAGCCGTGCCTACGGTTATGAGGCAGATGGGAATTTGTTAATGTCCGGTTGTAGAGAACTTGTCACTTGACCCAGTTAAAATACATCAACTGCGTGTGTAGCCGTGATGGTCTCTTCTTGGTGGAGTCCGGGAAGTGAACACGGTTTGAGTTATGAATGACGTAAGTAGGAGTTCAGCATCACTTCTTGGTCATTGCTAGATGACGACCGTTCCGTTGCTTCTCTTCTCGCTCTCTTTTGCGTATGTTAGCCACCATATATGCTTATTGCCGCTGCAGCTCCACCTCATTATACCATATTTTCCTATAAGCTTAAATAGTCTTGATCTCGCGGGTGTGAGATTGCTGAGTCCTCGTGACTCACAGATTCTACCAAAACAGTTGCAGGTGCCGACGATGCCAGTGCAGATGATGGGGTCGATCTCAAGTGGGAGTTCGACGAGGAACGTGGTCATTACTATGTGTCTTTTCCCGATGATCAGTAGTGGAGCCCAGTTGGGACGATCGGGGATCTAGCATTTGGGGTTGTCTTATTTTCATTTGGATCTTGACCGTAGTCGGTCTATGTGTGTATTTTGGATGATGTATGAATTATATTTATGTATTGTGTGAAGTGGCGATTGTAAGCCAACTCTTTATCCCATTCTCGTTCATTACATGAGATTGTGTGAAGATGACCCTTCTTGCGATAAAACCACAATGCGGTTATGCCTCTAAGTCGTGCCTCGACACGTGGGAGATATAGCCGCATCATGGGCGTTACAATAAAGGTTAGTGAAAACAGTCGTAAATGGTTACGAGAGGGAGGGAGGGTTATATCGAGAGCATGTATGCGAGAAAGACACCTCGGGAGAGAGTGTGTGAGCATGTGTGAGACACCACCGATGGAGAGTGAAACTACACGTAAAAGACTGATGTACACATTGATTAACGATATAAATTGTATCCAAATATTAGGATGGGATCATGATATTTGCAATTCACGTAAGGAACGGTCATTGATCTATCAGACATCTAGATTCTATCGAATTTGAGCATGTCTATGTTATTATTCGACATAATTGATCCACATAGTTAGTATTTTGAACTCCAGACAATGCATCGCTTTAGCAATTGAATATAAACGTGAGTATAGTTCATGTTGTGTGTGTAAAGCACATTATGCATACAAAAGTTACACAATGAACATTATAAATAGCTAGCTATGAACTAGCATACATTTGAATTCAACTTAACGTGGTTTAAAAAACTTGAATTCAACATGAAGTCCATTCAATTATTTGAATTCGATATCATGGCATTTGTAAATCATACCTAAAGTATGGGGGCACCAATCTTTGCTCTGCTTTTGTACATAATAGCATATATAGTCGTGTACAAAATAGATTCAAATTTAGCTCCTCCATTCCAAAATAATCATAGTTATAGGATTTTCAAGTGTCAAAATTTCAAAAAGAAGCGGATAATTTAATGAGGTTTTCAAACATACAAGGTCAAATTTAACGTTGTCTATTTAGGTCAATCCTCAAAGTTCAAGAGTACTCTAAACGTGAGTGCTTTTGTTTCAAAATTTCGAACGAAGCACAAAAAGAGCCTCTACTCACCCGAAACCGCGTGAGACCAATGTTTGGTAGTAGAAGGAAATTAATTTTCTAATTCCGACCCGTGAAACCTACCGGCCCGACGTCCAAAGGTCTAAACCGGGGTAGGTTTGTAGCTTCATCTAGACGCCACGCAACTGCCTCCGAAAAACATTCATACACAATGGCCGCCTAAGCACACATCCGCGCGGCCGAAATCGCTCCCGCCCACTATTTGGGACACCTGGGATTACCATCCTACCCCCGACCCGCAGTAGGTCCGAAATTTAAAAGGGGGCAAAGTTTGTACTTTTCCCAAATTTCAACCAAGTGTGTCCCATTTGTTCAAAAAAGTCAAAAACAAGCGCGTCCCAGGCCGAAACATGGTTCTCCCTTAGCTCCCTTCGCCCCCCGCCTCCGTCTGATTCCCCATTTGTACTCCATGGGCGCCAAAACTACCTTTCCACCAGCCGCGAAACCTCGGCGTCCTCCGTCTGCCACCCCATCCCACCCATCAACCGCCGCCCTCCTCCATCACGCCAGAGCCGATACCCCGACGTCGTCGTCCACCGCAACCTCAACCGCAACGCCCTCCACGGCTAGTAGTTGAAGCCGATGTCGAGCTGTCCGTACCCGAGCCAGTTCAACCACGCCGTCCTGCGCCTCACCGCTGCCGCTCCAACTTCGCCACCGTCCACCGCACCGGAGCTGTTCCTGCTATGCCATCCTTCGCCGCCTCGGATATGCTTCCCCTCCACCGACATATGGCCACGGCAACACAGTTAACAATTTGGCCATGGATTCGTCCAAGGCTGCACCCTCCTCCAAAACATCGGTTCCCCCAGCAAAAAGAAGAAAATCGTCGCGACATACGAAGGACACAACACTGGAAACCGAAAATGGTACTCCTCTTCCCTTATTCGTGCAAATCTTGCGTGTCTGCTTGCACGGTATTCATCCCACATAAGACACTAGTTGACCGCTTCTTGTTGATACTAGATGTTCCTAGTAACTCGCGATGCACAAGGTTTCTCCTCCTATACTATTTCACCTTAGCTAGAGGTCCGTCGCCCCCCTGGATTTCAATTCCTGGTCAATTGATTCCCAAGTAACGGAAGCATTCCCCGGCGTAACAAGCGCTAGTCCGCCTATTACGCCGGAGAAGCAGCGCCTCGGTGTTTATCTTAGGGGCGTGTGGGGCCTAGAGCTGCTGGCGCCCGATCTGGAGGTCGGCCAGGATTAAAGGGATGGCCTGGGGGCGCTGCCAAGCACGGCGGTGGTGTGAGGTCGAGGGGAGGGCGGGGCGGCGGAGGCAGGGATCTGGGCCGGTGGTCGCTGGCGGTTCAAGAAAGATTGTCAGCAATGACTGGCGGGAGGTAGACGAAGGCCATTTGCCCGTTCCTTATAGATCGGACGGTTCATAAAAAAATTGATTGGCCTATTTATTTTCAGTCGACTATTATTTTGATAGGACCACATGTGGTGGTGTGCTAGAGGAGTACCTGGATTTCCCAGCCATCCCTGTGCTCATATATTACAAAATCATACGGAGTAGAATCTAATTTTGTTTGCCATGCAATGTTGTAGAGCTATCATATGTCTCCTGTCATTTATTTTTCTGCCACCTGCTATATGCTACTTTTACACTGCACTAGTTCTGCACACAATTCACCCATACTCTCACTATTGTGTTTTTATGCAAGGGTATTTCAGACTCTGTTTCCTTGATAGAAGCAGAAAAGAAAAGAGAGAAGTTACTCCAGCTTGGTACGTGGCTAGGCCAGACACGTTTCAGCACTTTAAAGGGTGTAGTGTCAGCAGATGGAGATGGTAAACGTAGCTCTGGATTTGATGATCTCGCTCGCAATGAACCACCATCCCAGGTGCCTGCTTTAACTTCACGGTGTCATATGTGGTTGCATGTTGCATATGGTGTCTAGCTTGTATTCGAAAGGCCGAAGCTGGTCTTTATTAAGATAAGGAAAGATATTTTTTACACGAACCACCATCCCAGGAGCACCAGAAGACAAATAGCTAGTCAGGTCACTGGCCGAGCCAATGACAAGCCCAGCACAGACATGCATCACCTGGAAGCCAACTAAAAAGCCACAATGGTGGCGAAGCAGCCAGCCTCCCACCGGGCTCTCAGGTCCTCGATGATCATGATCACCACTCCAGCCGGATGTCTAGCTTGTATTGCTTCCAATTTGGTTAAATTGCATCTGCTTAGCTTACACATTATACCTTTGAATATGGCATGCCTTCCTGTTTTTGGTACATACTAGTACATTTGTTTATTAGCCATGTTCTTACAACAAACTAATGTTCTTGTGTATCCCTCATCAATCACTTATGACGAGACAGTCACCCCAGTGGGTTACTTTGAGAAAAGATCCTCTTTTGAAGAATGCAGTGTCAGCCTCCCCACATGATTCTCAAGAAACAGCAAGGCTAGAATAAGATAGTGAATGTAGCTCTGTAGTTGATGACCGCATTTCCCCTACACCAGCATCACAGGTGCTTTCTCTAATTGGCAGCATGATATGTGATTGCATATGGTGTCTAGACTGTAATTCTTCCAATCTGGTTAAATTGCATGTGCTATTCTGCTTAGTTTATACATTATACATGTTAATGTGACATGCCTTCCTGTTTTTAGTACATAGTACATTTGTCTATTAAGCATGTCCTTACATAAAACTATTGTTTTTTTGTATCCCGCGTGAATCAATATGACGAGACACCTTTAGTATATGTAGTGTGATATTAGTTGCATCTTTTCATATGATTTATAGCATGCGCTGCTTTTAATTTGTTGAAACGCCATTTTATGATGGGACGCTTTTAACTCGGCAGAGTCATATTGGTTGCATCTTATTTGTTGAAATGGAATCTGTCGGCATCCTGGGAACGGGGGTCCCCAGACTTGCCTGCCTGCGGCCCACGGCGTGGCTCCACCAGCGGCCCTGTACGGACCATCTTCACCAGCAAGCACTCAAGACCCTCGCGAGGGGCCAAGCCTCGCGAGGCGGACGACACAAGACCTCCTCAGGGACGGCCTCACCAGGCCGGCTCACGAGGGGCGGAGAGATCAAGGCAAGGGACACCTCGTCAGGTTCCTGTGACGCAAGCCATGATGACTAGAGCCAGGTGGGCGCCAGCGCGAGCAGTGTCCTCGTTTCCTCTTTGGTGCTAAAGAGGCAAGCGTAGGCGAGGAGTCCCGAGGCATCAGGCAAAGGTTTCCATATCGGTGCAACGAAACCAAGACCAGCGGGATGACAGGACGGAGGTCACCGTGGAGCCCAAGACGGCGTCACCACCAGAGCCTTTGGCAGGCGAAGACCCCCTTTAGTCAGGATAACTTGTACTAGTTGTCTCCCTTCTAAATTGGCCGTTGTTGGATCCCTTCCCACTCAATATTTGGGGAGAGGACCAGGGCCTCTATAAATAGGGCTAGCCACCACCACAGGAGGCATCCGATCTCCTATCATCTCGTCTCACCTTGGATCGGAGCCATTGCATCCGTAGCCACACACAAGTTAGCCAAGCACAAGAGCACCTCTCTTCAGGAGGTTGTTCTTCCCTTGTAACTGTTCATCCTCGGCCCAAGGGGCAATCCACCGCACCACACTGGAGTAGGGTATTACACCACATCGGTGGGCCAAACCAGTATAAACTCTTGTGTCTCTCGTTCTTTGGGTTCGTCGAGCCAGGCCTTGCGATAGTTGCGAGAGCGATCTTGGGAGAGAGAGATCTTTGTGCGCACCCCAGTATTCGAACCTCAAGGGTTTTGCCGGAACCCGAAATCCGACATTTGGCGCGCCAGGTAGGGGTGCGCCGAAGCTTTCCTCTCACCGATCCATGTTCCGTCGCTTCGTCGCATCCATGGCGGACGCTCGTCGAGCCCGCGCCGAGCGCCGGGCCGCCCTCGCCGCCCGGGTCGCTCAGACCGCCCCTGTCGGTGGGCCTCCCCATCATTCCCCGTCACCCGCCGCCAACGCCGCCACCGGCCCGGCGGGAAACGAGCTGCAAGCGTCCTTGCTGCACCCCTCTATGCGGCGGGATGGCCGCACCGCCACTCCGTCGCTAACCCCAACCGGCTCGTCGTCTCACGCTCGTCGCGCTCCCACGGACGCGCAGGTCGCGCTGCTCATGGCGCGTGAGCTCCTGCGCTACCGCCCAGTCAACGACCTCTACGAGGACTGGCTGGACCGCATCGCCGAGCTCGTCAGCGCCGCAGGGGGCTCCCCCGCGCCGTCCCTCTCGATGCCTCGCCCTCCGCCAGTTGTGGGCGACGTGGCTCATGGAGCGCCTCCACCACCTTTGCACCAAGACGGCGCTCTGGCGCCAAGGCGCGTGGCCCCCCGGCGCGACCCACCGCTTCGGGCGCCCGCGCGAGAAGAAGGAAGCTGCCAAGAAGTTCCCGGGCCGCAAGAGAATGCGCCCGCGCTCCCAGCGCCACCACGACAAGACCGGGTGCCGCCTGCGGCAGCGGTGCGCGGGCATCAAGGGCAGGCTCCGCATCAGCAAAGGGCCCCGATGGCCACCGCAGGCTGCCGCGCCTTCACTCCTGAGCTGCGTAGCGTTGCCTGGCCGGGCAAGTTCAAGCCAGACCTGCCTCCTCGCTACGACGGCACCCCCGACCCTGTGGAGTTCTTGCAGCTCTACGAGCCGAGCATCGAGGCGGCCAACGGCGACGAAAAAGTCATGGCGAACGGGTTCCCCATGGCTCTCAAGGATGGCGCTCGCTCGCGGCTCCTGAACCTGCCCCCAGGCTCGATCTCCTCCTGGGATGAGATCCGCAACCGCTTCGTCGCCAATTTCCAGGGCACTCGCGACCGTCCTCCGGCCGCGGGTGACCTGCGTCGCATCAAGCAGTACCCAGGAGAGACCCTGCAGAAGTACATCCAGCACTTCAACAGCGTTCGCCTCAAGATCCCCAAGGTGACGGACGAGGCCATCATTTCAGCATTTTCTGATGGCGTCCGCGACATCAAGATGAAGGAGGAGCTCGCCATCCACGAGGAGCTATGCACGGCTTTGGAACTGTTCAACCTGGCAACAAAGTGCGCAAGAGCTGAGGAGGGGTGCCTTTCCCTCCTCGAGCTCACGGCTACCGACCTGGAGGATAAGAAAGCCAAGGCCAATGACGTGAAATGCAAGGGAGTAGTCGTGCTCGCGGCGGAGCCAGATACGAAGCGTGGCCGGGACCACCCCGGGTCGTCCAAGAGCAGCCGACCGTTCTGCGCCTTCCACAATGTACACAGCCACAACACCAACGACTGTCAAGAGCTCAGGGCCATTCGAGATGGACGCTTCGGTCGACGCCCCGAGCGCAACGACCGGGGCTACGGCCGAGGAGGAGGACGAGGCAGAGGACGCTGGAATGATCGCGGCCCTCGCCAGGAGTGGCACGACCGGCCTCACAAGGACCGCTGGCAGGACCAGCCTCGTGAGGGTGCCTGGAGGGACCCGTCTCGCGAGGACCGCCCTCAGGGCAACGCTGGACTTCCTCCGCTGCCGCCACCGCCAAGAAGGAACGATGACCACCATCAGGACGAGGGGGCTGGGGGCTTCTAGGAACCGCGTGCCATCGCCTGCATCTTGGGTGGAGCTCAGGCCCCAGCCTCTCAACGTATCTTCAAGCAGTTTGCTCACGAGGTGAACGCAGCCCTTCCCAGGCTTGAGGCCACGCGCCCGCTCAGGTGGTCCAAGTGCGCCATCACTTTCAGCTCGGCGGACTAGCTCAAGTGCGCGGCCACCGCTGGCGCCCTCCCGATGCTCTACTCACCCGTCATCAGCAACATGCAAGTCACCAAGACCCTCGTCGACGGCGGTGCAGGGCTTAACGTCCTGTTCGTCGATACGTTCGACAGCCTCCAAGTGCCATACGATCAGCTTCAGCCTCCAAGTGCCATACGATCAGCTTCAGCCTACCAAGCTCTTCTCGGGAGTGACCGACGGCTCCACCACCCCGATAGGGCAGGTCCGCCTCCCTGTCACCTTCGGACAGCGCGACAACTACCGCACCGAGCTCATCAACTTTGACGTTGCTCACATCCGTCTGCCGTACAATGCCATCCTCGGGTATCCGTCCCTAGCCAAGTTCATGGCGGTGACCCACCACGGCTACAACGTCCTCAAGATGCCAGGAAGCGGCGGGATCATCACCGTCCCCTGCGAAGAAAGAGATGCAGTGTGCTCCCTCGAGCACGCCTTCCAAGCCGCAGCGATCGAAGACCCCAACAACAATGGAGTGCAGTACCCTCCTGAGGCCGTCCCTAAGAAGAAGAAGCAGCTACTCCGCACAGGGCCTCAGGGGAGCGGCGTCTCCGGAGGTGCAACATCAGGATCGGCGCCCGCGCCTGAGGCGCCTCCCTCCCTTGCATAGGAAGGCGCGCCCGGCGCCCTCCTCGAGCAGGGCTCGGGGGCTCTCTTCTGGAGGGCCTCAGACCTAGACAACATCACGAGGGAAGCGCTCGGGCACCACCTGGAGGCGTGCTTTGCGGCACGTTTCCCTCAGGAGGACACCGGGCGAGGAGCGCCCGATGCTCAGGAGTTCATCACCAAGGCCACTCAGGAGCTGCAGGATGCAAGAGCCATGCATGGCGACCGCCGCTCACCTGGCGCAGCTCCCCATCCAGGCGAGGATGGCGGGCTGCGCGTCTGCGTCGACATCCCAGGGCTCAACAGGGCCGCATCTCAGGAGCTCTTCTAGCCTTCGCGCGTGGGATGTTGCGAGGGGCCACCTCACAGGTATGTTCGCATGCCATTCGGCCTGCCGAGCATGGCAGCCGCCTTCCAGCGCAACCTGCGGAGCATACTGGCGGCTCAGGAGGCCAGGCATCACGCAGTATTGGCGGAGATGGAGACAGTCCTCGAGGAGCCACCTGGACCCCCAGAGCCTCTTGAGGCTGAGGGGCCCGGTGACTCATGAGGAGAAACACCTTCGCCATGCATCTTCAGCTACCCCAACACCCCTTCGACACCGGAACTAGGTGACATCTTCCAAGTTTATTTAGCTGGGAGCGCCCCCCGGGCTGCATCATTACCAGGCCGCGTGGGCCGGTCCATGAGGCATGTATCCTTTTACGTCTTTAGCTTACTCTGCTGGGGCGCCCCTCGGGCTGCATCATCCCCAGGCCGCTCGGGTCCGGCCTAGTGGCATGTATCGTCCTTGCATTTACCTAAGCTAGTTCGTTTTCCATGCATCATCTATCTATGGTTATCACCTACTTGATTGTCACCCACCACGGGAGCCGCGCACCGATCGTCTTTCTTCAGGATCCTTCGCATAAGAAAGCTAGGCACGGCGTCTATGCTCGGGCCCGTCCCTGCAGCGTCGATAAATCCAACGACTGAGCTCTTTCTGGCGGGCCGGTCCCGTTCACGTCACCTCCTGGGGTCGTTGGTGCTTGGCCTTCTCATGCGATGACCTCAGGAGATTCGCTCGGCGCAGGATTTCCTAACCATCTCGCAGGACCACCACAGCCATCAAGAACCAAGACCAGGCACAACCCGCCTTGAGGTAGGGCCTCGTGAGTCCCGCGCTGGCTCACGGGTGCCCAGACACACCTCGTCTAGCCCTGTCATGCAAGCCACGTGTCAGGGCGGGGCTGTACATGCCTCGGGGGCTCTCCGCAGTAGGGAGTCCCCTCCCACGTACCAGTGGAAGCACCATGCTCCGCGCTGGCAGTCGACACTGCCAAGGAGCGGCTATGCACGTGCAAGTGCAGAAGTGCTATGCTCCGCGCTGGTGATAAACAACTGAGGGCGGCGTCATGGCCGTATCAACCTCAGGAGCCCTTGAGCTCAGTGTATGGCCTCATCGCAACACCTCCCCTCGGGAGAGTCGCGCGAGGGGGCTGGTTACGGGGGTTGTGCTCGGGTCACGCCCAAGCGTATGCCACCCTGCCAGGTCCCCCGGACATGGTCGTCGCATGCCCCTCCCGAGCCGAGCCTCAGCGAGGGAAAAGGTACGAAGGTCATTTGAGCATCAAGGGGGACTCCTGAGCATCGCGACTCAGGAGCCTAACTGGCCACGTAGCCCCTCACTCCTTGGTCTCGTCCTGGTGATCCGGACGACCCAACGGCGGCTGAGGTATGCGCGGGGTCGGGCCCTGCCAACATAGAACACTAGACCTATTCCTGCATTTCCATTCCATAAGCTGTTTGCGCGTCAAGGGGGACTCCTGAGCATCGCGACTCAGGAGCCTAACTGGCCACGTAGCCCCTCACCCCTTGGTCTCATCCTGGTGATCCGGACGACCCAACGGCGGCTAAGGTATGCACGGGGTCGGGCCCTGCCGACGTAGAACGTAAAGCAAATGGGAAGGAAATCGCAGAATCTCAAGCAAATATTACAAGACATATTGTTCTCCCAATACCAACCGCAAGTTTAAACGCCTCCACGAGGCATGGTCCATGTTGCAGAAACTAAATAGGAAAGGAGCCGCCAACAAGTCATCACGTCATCCCGAGACGCTGCCGCCGTCGCCAGCAACAGATGCTTCTTCTTCAACGGTGTTGCCCTCACCTGCACCACCCGCCGGAGTTGCAGGGTCAGCAGCACCGCCAGTCGAGGGCACGGGGTCGCGAAACTTCTTCAGCAAGGCTTCCACCTGACCCTTCACGGCTTCAGCAGCAGCTGCGCAGCACTCGGCGTCCACGGGCTCCAGCAGCTCGTCAAGGTGGGCGGCGGGATCGCGAAGATGAAGGTGGCTGAAGACGCGCGTCAGCACGGCCGAGGAAAGAACACGGGCTTCCGCCTCTGCCAAGGGGCCGATACCGCTCACGACTTCCTCAAGCGCCTCGACCAGATAAGGAAGCAGCTGGACAAGCCCTTCTCATAGAGTGACCGCAGCGCCTTGCGAGACCTCTCCTCGAGGAGCTCGAAGGCTGCGCGGTCCTCGGCAAGGACCTTCGCCTTGGCGTCAAGTTCGGCCTTCTCCGCTCTCACCTTCTGCTCCAGCTTCTCCAGCCGGCTGCGCTTCGTGGCCTGCGCCTTCGCCAACTGCTCCAGCTCAGCGTCGCGACCCTTGATGGCGTCCTCCCAGGCCTTCAACTTCTCCTCCTCCGCCTTGCGGTCTCGAGCTTCTTCTGCACGCTCGCTGCGTAGAGTCTTCAGTTCAGCCTCCAGCACCCGGCAGTGATCCTGGGCGGCCTCGACATCTTTCAGCGCCACCTCGCGAGCGGCCGAAGCCTGAGCAGCGACCTGCTTGTCCTTCTCGAAGGTCGCTGCCGCTTGGCTTAGCGCCGCCAAAACGGACACGTCTAAGTGAAGCCAACTGGAGACCAGCTCCAAGCGCCCGGTTACCAAGAGGGGGTCGGCGCCCTGATGATCATCTCGCAGCAGGGTCATCGCGGAAAGAGCGCGCTCCAGGACGTCAGAGGAGGCAAAAGGACTCGGTGTCTGCAGTACGGCAGGAGGAGGAGGAGGCAGCATCGCCACCATGGCCTGGGAGGCTGGGGGCTCCTGAACTTCGGGGACCCCAGCGACCGAGTCGGACATTGGCACCTCCGTAGCCAGCGGGGCCACGGGGGCTGACTCCTCCCGGGGGTGCTCCCCCAAGCCTCGCGAGGATGATTGGGCTGGAGAAGCACGAGCGCCGTTGCTGCCCTTACCCATGGAGAGGGGTGCGGCTGTGGGAGGCGATCTGGTCTTGAGCAGTACCGCCTCATCCTCCTTCCTCTTCACCATGGGCGTCGGCCTAATTGCACAACAGAGAAGCGTCAGGGATGAGCAGCAGAAGCAAGAACAAGGCAGGACAAGAACACTTACTGGTCCACCGCGGCATAGTCCCTCCGCTTGTTAAGCTTGAAGCCTAAGAGCCTCGCAGCCTGAGGCGCAGGTGCGCGGGCTCCAGGAGCGGAAGAAGGGGCAGCAGATGGCCCGGAAGCGGCTCCGGGCGGTGTCGGAGCAGAAGCATCGTCGCGGGAGATTAGTGCTGACCTGCCCCTCGTCGAAACCTTGGCCCGTGGCCTCCTCTGGGGGCTGGCCTTGGACCTCAAAGGCCCCCAGCCACTGGTGGCTCCCCTTTCTCCGGGGGGACGTCGGCCTCGTCATCATCATCAGGCAATGTGCGGAGGATGTCGGCCTTGCGCAAGGGAGAGGTCTCCCCCATCCCTTCGGGGGTCGCCTCCGAGTCGCGCTCCTCGTCCTCCTCCTCTTCCCCCTCCCTGCGGGAATCGCCAGAAGACACGTCCACCGGCGCCATCGCAGTCGGGACCCCAGGGGGCACCGGCGGCACTAGCCCGTGCTCGCCGAAGGTGGGCATGGCGGCCACGACCTGTGCCCCGTCCTTGCGAAGGAACAAGGGAACGAAGGTGCTCGGCGGATATTCCTGGTCGTCCCCAACCAGGAGGCGGAGAGCCACAGCCAGCTCTTCTCCAGACAAGGCCTTCGGACTCAATCGGAGCTTATCTTCTTCGCCCCCAAGCATCCACAAGGGACGTGAGCGCACCTGGAGCGGAGCCACATGCAGCATCAGGAATTCCCTCAAGAGCATGGCCCCCGTCAACTTCGCCACCTTCGCGTTGCCCGGCTTCATGTCAGCGGTCATCTTCTCCAGCACCAGCTTCGCCCAGTCGTCGGTAAGCTTCGCGCAGAGCCACCCTTCGTCGGACTGGGGCATCTCCGTCGGCAGCATCAACCGTGGGTGGACACACTTGGCATCCATCATGACCCACTTGCTCCTGAAGCCATCGGCCTTCTTTCCGGCTTTCGAGATCGCGTTGGCCTTGCCGCCTGCGACGAAGTTGGCGCACCCTAAGGTGTGGACGTCATTGATCCGGAGGAAGAAGAAGTGGCGCAGCAGAGCCACGGACGGCATCACCCCGACGTACGCCTCGCAGTAGAAGGCGAAGATCGACAAGAGAAGAACAGAGTTGGGATGGAGATGAAGGGCCTGCAGCTTGTAATGGCTGAGGATGGCGTATAAGAAGTCGGAGAAGGGGGGAACCAGCCCCGCAACAACGCTGCTCATAAAGAAGGGGTAGACGATGCTCCTCGAAGCCTCTGGCTTGGCGGAGCAAGCCCGGAGCTCGGTCTTCCCCTTCTCATTGTTCTCCCCCGTCGTCAGCAGATGCGTGGCGGCAAGGTTCTTCTATGAGACATTGGGCGCGTCCAGAGCCGGCTCATACCAGGCGGGCGGAGAAGCGGCCTTGACCTTTCGGGGCGCAATTGGTCGCTGGCTTGGGAGGGAGTTGGAGCAGATCTGGAGATTTCGGAGGCAAGGGGTGAGAAAGGGGATCTGGAGCAAGACAAAGGGAAGCAATGAAGGCAAGCGTTGCCTGCGCTAGCCTTTTGTCAGGCGGGCAGTTGCCGAGGAAGCGTGCGGAAGTAGAGACGCCCACGTCCAATCAAACGCCACGCGTCAAGCGGGGCCGCAGGCTATTGGGGCCCGCGGCGCTCCGCACTTGCCCTTTGGCTTTGCCTCGAAGCCAAGTTCGAGCGCGCCTTGGGCCCGGGGGCTACTATCAGCATCTTGGGAACGAGGGTCCCTAGACTTGCCTCCTGCAGCCCACGGCATGGCTCCACGAGCGGCCCTGTACGGCCCATCTTCACCAGCAAGCACTCAAGACCCTCACGAGGGGGCAAGCCTCGCGAGGCGGACGACACAAGACCTCCTCAGGGACGGCCTCACCAGGCCGGCTCGCAAGGGGCGGAGAGATCAAGGCAAGGGACACCTCACGAGGTTCCTGTGACGCAAGCCATGACGACTGGAGCTAGGCGGGCGCCAGCGCGTGCAGTGTCCTCGTTTCCTCTTTGGTGCTAAAGAGGCAAGCGTAGGCGAGGAGTCCCGAGGCATCAGGCAAAGGTTTCCATATCGGTGCAACAAGACCAAGACCAGCGGGACGGCAGGACGGTGGTCACCGTGGAGCCCAAGACGGCGTCACCACCAGAGCCTTTGGTAGGCGAAGACCACCTTTAGTCAGGATAACTTGTACTAGTTGTCTCCCTTCAAAATTGGCTGTTGTTGGATCCCATCCCGCTCAATATTTGGGGAGAGGACCAGGGCCTCTATAAATAGGGCTAGCCACCACCACAGGAGGCATCGGATCTCCTATCATCTCATCTCACCTTGGATCGGAGCCATTCCATCTGTAGCCACACACAAGTTAGCCAAGCACAAGAGCACCTCTCCTCAGGAGGTTGTTCTTCCCTTGTAACTGTTCATCCTCAGCCTAAGGGGCAATCCACCGCACCACACTGGAGTAGGTGAAAGTGCATTATATCGACTAGAGGGGGGTGAATAGGTGATTTTTATGAATTCTTCACTGAGGAATTTCCGGGTGAGGAAATTCCTTCGCGAAGAACTACTTGCAGAGGAATAAGTACTCAAAAGTAAACATAACAGAACACAAGCATGGTCAACATGATGAAATGAAGACAAGCACAGAGTACAGAAAGCGTAAACACAGGATGAAGACAAACAGACTGAAAAAATTGAACTGAGGAAATTGAGAAAGTCTTCAAACACAGATATGAACAAGTGCACAACACAGTTATGAGGAAATGAAAGAGTTGAGGAAATAGAACCAGTAAGCTTGGTGAAGACAATGATTTGGTAGACCAGTTCCAACTGCTATCTCAGTTGTACGTCTCGTTGGAGCGGCTAGGTATTTAAACCCGAGGAAACACAGTCCCGGACACACAGTCCTCACCGTATTCTCCTTGAGCTAAGGTCACACAGACCTCGCCCAATCACTCATGGTAAGTCTTCAGGTGACTTCCAAACCTTCACAAACTCGGTCACTGGGCGATCCACAATTCCTCTTGGATGCTCTCGACCATGATGCCTAACCGTCTGGAAGAAGCACAGTCTTCAAAGGTAACAAGCGTCAGATCCACACAAGATCAATCACTTTAGTGATGCTCAATCACTTTCGGTTTTTAGGTGTTTGGGTTTGGGTTTTCCTCACTTGATGATTTTTGCTCAAAGTCCTGGGAGGATGGGATGATCTCAAATGACAAGTGGCAGTTTCTGTCGGAGCAGCCAACCAGCTAGTGGTTGTAGGGGGCGGCTATTTATAGCCTAGAGAGCAGCCCGACATGATAAGACATAAATGCCCTTCAATGATATGACCGTTAGGTGGGTAGATATTTTGGGACAGCTGGCACAAGGCACAACAACGGTCAGAAATTTGAGTATCAAATTCCTCAGGGCTATCATGTTCCGCACTGTGTAGGCAATCCGCACTGGCGAATTCCTAACTCCTCAGTGAGAACAAATTCCTCAAAGACCAGAAGAACTTCGCCTCTGTCACTGAAGAATATGACTGAACTGTATGAGATTTCCAATGGCTTCACTCGAAGGGATTGGTAGGTGTAGGATTTTGAGTTGAGCATCACTTGGAAATTTTTCCTTAGTATTTCCTCGACCCCCTTTAACAGTACGGTGTTTCCTATTACTCAAGAAAGAGAAAATGAAACTACGAAAACAAAAGTCTTCACGCTTCATGTTCCTCGAATGGATACCTAGTCTTCAAGGTCACATCAATTTCTTCACTTTCAAAGTCTTCAGAAAGTCTTCAGAAATCCAAAGTATTCAGTCGAAGAACTTCATTTTTAGGGGTCGACTTTCTCTGTAAATATCAAACTCCTCATAGACTTATAGACCTTTGTACAGTCATAAACACATTAGTCCCTTAACCTATAAGTCTTCAATACACCAAAATCACTAAGGGGCACTAGATGCACTTACAATCTCCCCCTTTTTGGTGATTGATGACAATATAGGTTAAGTTTTCAACGGGGATAAACATATGAAGCGTAAATACTGAAATTGAGGAATTTGATTGCAAGATATAGAAGAACTCCCCCTGAAGATGTGCATAGTGAGGAATTTGCTTTTGAAGCAATGCACACTTGAAGAGTAGAATCATGGAGATCTCCCCCTATATCTTGTAATTCATACACGCATTTGACATAATATATGAAGAATTTGAAATGCATGATGAAATATGGTGACTGATGAAATTCAGCATGCGCGCATAAACATTAATGAGGAATAAGCATGCAGAAAAGCTCAGCAAAAGTATCAGGCCACCATAGAGTTTAAGTTTACAACTCGATCCAGCAAAGTCTTCAAAAGAACGAGAGTTGTAACTTAAGAAAACATGCCCATATAAGATAGACCCGCTTGAAGACTAACTCAAATTTCTCCCCTTTGTCATCGAATGACCAAAAGGATCAAAAAATGAGGACTAACACCCCTGAAGAATATCATGTTGATGGAGGAGCGCCAGCGTTGTTGGGGTCGTTTGTTGTGGTAGGTCCTGCCACAGTGTCGTCCAAGTCTTCATACTCGTCGGTGTCGCGTGATGAAGAATAGGAGCTTGCCACCAAGGAAGGAACCTTGACCTTCTTGTATTTCTTCGGTGGAGGTGTAGACCAGTCAAAATCCTCCTTGAGACCCATTTGCTTCAGATCTTCTTCACCATATAGATGTGACAGAACAACCCAGGTGCGACCGAAGATTTCATGGAGGTAGTAATGGTTTTTCTTCACTGCATTATGTGTAGTAGTCATGTTGTGAAGAATGGAACCAAACTGACGCTTAACCCATTTATGGTTTTGATCCACCTTCTGGTGAAGACTAAGAAGCAGCTCACGGTCAGTCATCACCCTTGGAGCTGTGGCTTGAGGAGTAGGCTTGGATGCATTGGCAGCAGAGTCATGAGTGGCAGAGTCATCATTGGTGGAATAAGATGCAGCTTTGCGAAACTGGCCATCCAATGGACGAATGCCTTCATCAATAATAGCTGGTGCCTTGCCCTTCCCATCAGCTGAGGAATATGTCCGCTTGAGGACTTCGATTGGGGGCAAGTAGCTGAGGTGATTCTGAAAATCAGCCTTGTAGTTGAGTGAAGACCTTGTTGTGAGGAATCTCATAATCCAAGGAGCATAAGGCTTCAACTCAAACGGAGAGAGTGCAACATTTGCCAGATGTAAGTGCATCTAGTGCCCCTTAGTGATTTTGGTGTATTGAAGACTTATAGGTTAAGGGACTAATGTGTTTATGAGTGTACACAGGTCCATAAGTCTATGAGGAGTTTGATATTTACAGAGAAAGTTGACCCCTAAAAATGAAGTTCTTCGACTGAAGACTTTGGATTTCTGAAGACTTTGAAAGTGAAGAAATTGGTGTGACCTTGAAGACTTGGTGTTCATTTGAGGAACATGAAGCGTGAAGACTTTTGTTTTCGTGGTTTCATTTTCTCTTTCTTGAGTCATCGGAAACACCGTACTATTAAAGGGGGTCGAGGAAATACTAAGGAAAAATTTCCATGTGATGCTCAACTCAAAATCCTACACCTACCAATCCCTTCGAGTGAAGCCATTGGAAATCTCATACAGTTCAGTCATATTCTTCAGTGACAGAGACGAAGTTCTTCTGGTCTCTGAGGAATTTGTTCTGGCTGAGAAGTTAGGAATTCACTAGTGCAGATTGCCTACACGGTGAGAAACATGATAGCCCTGAGGAATTTGATACTCAAATTTCCGACCATTGCTGTGCTATGCACTAGCTGTCCCAAAATATCTACCCACCTAACGGTCATATCATTGAAGGGCATTTATGTCTTATCATGTCAGGCTGCTCCCTAGGCTATAAATAGCCGCCCCCTACAACCACTAGCTGGTTGGCTGCTCCGAGAGAAACTGACACTTGTCATTTGAGAGCATCCCATCCTCCGAGGACATTGAGCGAAAATCATCAAGTGAGGAAAACCCAAACCCAAACACCTACAAACCCCAAGTGATTGAGCATCACTGAAGAGATTGATCCTGCGTGGATCCGACGCTTGTTACCTTTGAAGACTGTGCTTCTTCCAGACGGTTAGGCGTCATGGTCTAGAGCATCGAAGAGGAAATTGTGGATCACCGAGTGACCGAGTTTGTGAAGGTTTGGAAATCACCTGAAGACTTACCACGAGTGATTGGGCGAGGTCTGTGTGACCTTAGCTCAAGGGGAATACGGTGAGGACTAAGTGTCCTGGACTGCGTGTTCAGGACTGGGTGTCCGGGATTGTGTGTCCTCAAGTTTAAATACCTAGCCGCCCTAACCAGACGTACAACTAAGACAGCAGTTGGAACTGGTCTACCAAATCATTGTCTTCACCAAGTCAACTGGTTCTATTTCCTCAACTCTTTCATTTCCTCATTACTGTGTTGTGTGCTTGTCATATCTGTGTTTGAAGACTTTGACTGAAGACTTTCTCAATTTCCTCAGTTCAATTTCTTCAGTATGTTTGTCTTCATCTTGTGCTATCCTGTGTTTACGCCTTTTGTACTCTGAGTTTGTCTTCATTTCATCATGATGACCATGCCTATGTTCTGCTATGCTTACTCTTGAGTACTTATTCCGCTGCAAGTAGTTCTTCGCTAAGGAATTTCCTCACCCGCAAATTCCTCAGTGAAGAATTCATAAAAATCGCCTATTCACCCCCCCCCCTCTAGTCGATATAACGCACTTTCAATTGGTATCAGAGCAAGGTACTCCCTTGTTCTGTGTGATTTTGGTTTAACCGCCTGGAGTTTTAGTTATGTCGACCGCTGGTATGAAGAAAGTGACATGCCCCATCTTTGACGGTCATGATTATCCCAAGTGGAAGGCCATGATGAGGAAACGCCTCATGGCAATGAACAGCGAGCTGTGGACCGTCACTGAGATTGGTCTTACCGATCTATGCAAGATGGCAGACACTGATGATATTCGCAAGTACACTCGACTTGACATCATGGCAAAGGATATCATCTGTTCCTGCCTATCCAGAGATGAATTCAGGCGCATTATGCATCTTTGCAATGCGAAGCTTATCTGGGACCGAATCTCTGACGTCTATGAAGGTCATCGAACTTGTCATGATCCCTGGTTTGAGGATTTCAAGGAATCACTCAAAATGATGACTTTCGAACCTGAACCATCATCTTCTGCACCATACCTCATGGCAAAAGGTGCCAAGGTAACCGAATGTTCCTCATCCGAGTCTAGTGATCATGAATCTGATGATGATTTTGGACCTAGCTATACCAAGCTTGTTTGTATTGCCACTAAACAACAAAAGGCCTTGGAAAAGGTTCAAAACATGCTAGATAAAAGTGATGATATGTTGGGTGAAGAAATGGATCGCACTAAAACCTTGACTGAAAATCTTCAGAGACTTCAGACTAGGTTTGACAACCTTCAAGGTCATCATAACACTCTCTTATCTGATCATGAGAAGCTTTCTTATGAATTTCTTCAAAGAAAGCAAGATCTTGAGAAGCTAAGAGTGAGTTATGAAGATCTTCAGAAGGAGCGCGATTCATTACTTGCTCAACAAATCAGCGCTGCTCAAGAAGAATTTGTTCCTCCATGTTTGAAATGCATTGAACGTGAATCTGCTAATTCTTCACCTGAATGTTCAAATGCTTCTAATGCTACAAATTCTTCAACTGTCTTTGCTATCACTAATTCCTCATCTGAGGACATTGCTAGTACCACTGACGATGCAGGGCTGAAGGAATTGTACATGACAGGCATGTACAAAAGCCTCAAAGGGCATCAGACTCTTTGTGATGTGCTTAAAAAGCAGATCCTCAACAGGAACCCTAGGAAAGAGGGTATTGCCTTTGAGAGGAAACTCAATGCTGATGGTACATATTGGAAGCCCAAGCAGTACCCCAAAACCTCATGGGATGCTGCAAAGGGACCTCCAGTTGATCCATCTAATTTATCTGGCTTTACATCTGAATCTTCTCATTCTTCAGATGAGTCATTTGACTCCAACTATAAACTGTTTAAAAATCAGAATGGTGAAGTATTTGCTAGATATGTTGGCACTAACTGCAGGAATGGTTCCCCTATGAAGAAAATCTGGGTTCCCAAAAGGTGCCTTGAAAGTCTTCAGGTGAATGTCCACATGACACCACCTGTGAAGAATAGGAACCCCAGATCAAATTCTTCATATGGATCTAAGTCCTCATACGGATCGAATTCCTCACGTGGATCATATTCCTCAGAAGGATCAAAGTCCTCATATGATTATCATCGTGCTAACAACTCTGTTTCGCAGGGAAGAGCTAAGGGCTATGAATATGAGCATTATTCTTCTAATCATTATGTTCATAAGTCCTCGAAGAATTTCTCTGCTTATTCATATGCTTACCCTAACTCCTCTTATGTGAAACGAAATGGATTGGCTTCTATGCCACCTTTCTCGTATGGAGCTCGCAGAGTGATGAACTCTTTGCCACCCCTTCAGATGTGGGTGGTGAAGAAAAAGAACTAATCTCTTCTACAGGGTCAGGTCTCCAGACGTGCTTGAACGTCTGAAGAATTTGCTGGAGACCTGAAGAATGCCTGAAAGGACGCAGGCTAATCATGAAGAAATGAACCTTCATTTCACACGTCCTCATACTGTTTTAACTGTTGCATTGCTTGATGAAATTCATTTGATGAATTGTCATGTCATATTCTTCACTGATGAAGTATATGAAGTTCATAAGCTGCACTAATTCATCTGCAGGATGATCAACCCAAAGCCACTGAGTGGGTCCTCGATAGTGGATGTACAAATCACATGACTGGTGACAAGAATCTATTGATGGATGCACCTTTGTCACCATCGCATCTGAAGCATATCATCTTCGCAGACAAAGGCAAAAGTCAGGTATTGGGTCTAGGTAAGGTTGCGATCACAAAGGATCGACACACGGACAAAGTCATGCTTGTCGAGTCCTTAGGATACACCCTTATGGCTGTCTCAATGCTTTGTGATCTTGATATGGTTGTTGTCTTTGGCAAGTATCGTTGTGTTGTGGTTATGGAAGCTGACAATTCCAAAGTCTTCGAAGGCTTTAGGAGAGGAGACTTGTATATTGTTGATTTCTCTACAGGACCGCAACCAGCTGTGTGCCTACTTGCAAAAGCTTTAGAAGGCTGGCTATGGCATCGACGACTTGGTCATGCAGGCATGAGGAATTTGCACACGCTTGCGAAGAAGAAGCATGCCATTGGCATTGAGAATGTCAAATTCCGCAAGGATCACTTATGCGGAGCTTGTGAAGTTGGAAAGATGACCAAGGCTAAGCATCCAGCAAAGACTATCATGACCACTACTCGACCATTTGAATTGCTTCATATGGATCTCTTCGGTCCTAACCATTACTCAGCAGTCACAAATGATGCATCTCTCTATAGCTTTGTTATTGTTGATGATTACTCTCGATACACATGGGTACACATTGTTACTTACAAACATGAAGTGCAGGAAGTCTTCAAACGATTTTCCTCGAGGGCTTCAACCAACTTTGGTGTGAAGATCAAGCACCTCAGAAGTGACAATGGAACTGAGTTCAAGAATTCTGGTCTTGATGACTATTTTGATGAACTTGGTATTACTCATGAGTTATCTGCTCCTTACACTCCTCAGCAGAATGGCGTCGTGGAGCGCAAGAACAGAACTCTTGTTGAGATGGCTCGCACTATGCTTGATGAGTACAAGACGCCTCGTCACTTCTGGATTGAGGCAATTTGTATTGCGTGCCACATCATCAACAGGGTATATCTTCACAAATTCTTCAAGAAGACTGCCTATGAACTCCTCACTAACAAGAAACCCAATGTGAGTTATTTCAAAGTCTTCAGTGCTAAATGTTGCATTAGAGATCCTCATCACAATGCTAAATTTGCACCGAAAGCACATGAAGGTTTTATGCTTGGTTACGGAAAGGACTCGCACACCTACAGAGTCTTCAATAACAATCTTCACAAGGTTGTTGAAACTATAGATGTGCGGTTTGATGAAACTAATGGCTCGCAAAGAGAGCACCTACCCTCTGTGATAGATGAACCAGCACCTGAGGAAACTATCAAGTTCAAGGCTACTGAGGATGTCATTCCTACCGAAGAATCTGCTGAAGAATTCATTCCAGAACGTGAAGAACGTCGAGCTATAGCACCTGAAGAAAATGGTGCTGAAGAAAATGCTGAAGAAAATGGTGCTGAAGAAAATGCTGATCAAATTCCTCGACGACAACCAACTCATCCTCGCGTTGCAAAAGAAGTGCAAGTTGAAAAGATCATCGATGACATTGAAGCACCAGGTCCTCTCACACGCTCAAAAGCATCACATTTATCTAACTTTTGTGGACACTATGCTTTTGTCTCTATCACAGAGCCCACTAAGGTAGATGAAGCATTTCTGAAGCCTGAGTGGATTCAGGCCATGCAAAAAGAATTACATCAATTCAAGCTCAACAATGTCTGGGAACTGGTTGAACGTATAGATCCCCGCAAGCACAATATCATTGTCACAAAGTGGATCTACCGCAACAAGCAAGATGAAAATGGCCTTGTGGTGAGGAATAAGGCACAGCTAGTAGCTCAAGGCTACACACAGGTTGAAGGAATTGATTTCGATGAAACTTTTGCACATGTTGCTAGACTTGAAGCTATTCGAATATTACTTGCTTATGCTAACCATCATGATATCACTTTATATCAAATGGATGTGAAAAGTGCATTCCTCAATGGTAAGCTTGAGGAAGAAGTATATGTTGCTCAACCCCCAGGTTTTGAAGATCCTAAGCATCCTGACAAAGTCTTCAGACTAAATAAGGCCCTCTATGGCCTCAAGCAAGCCCCTCGGGCGTGGTATGATACTTTGAAGGAATTCCTCATGAAGAAAGGCTTCAAACCCGGTTCACTCGACCCTACTCTTTTCACTAAATCTTATGATGATGAATTGTTTGTGTGCCAAATATATGTTGATGATATCATCTTTGGCTGTACTGACCAACGTTATAGTGATGAATTTGCCTATATGATGAGTGAAGAATATCAAATGTCTATGATGGGAGAGTTGAAATTCTTCTTAGGTCTTCAAATTTGTCAACAGCGCAATGGCATATTCATATCTCAGGAGAAATACCTCAAGGATGTACTGAGGAAATTCGGCATGCAAGATTGCAAAGGCGTCAAAATTCCTATGCCCACAAATGGCCATCTGTGCACTGATGAAAATGGTATTGACTTCGATCAAAAGGTATACCGCTCCATGATTGGTTCTTTATTGTATTTATGTGCATATAGGCCAGATTTTTTAATGCTTAGTGTTTGCATGTGTGCCCGATTTCAAGCTACACCGAAGGAATCACACCATAAGGCTGTGAAGCATATTCTTCGATATCTAGCTCACACACCAATACTAGGATTATGGTACCCCAAGGGCTCGGCTTTTGATCTCATTGGATATTCTGACTCTGACTATGCTGGTGATCGTGTGGACCGCAAGTCAACATCTGGTACATGTCATTTCCTCGGATGATCTTTGGTCTGTTGGTCCTCGAAGAAACAGAACTGCGTATCACTGTCTACTGCTGAAGCTGAGTACATTGCTGCTGGCTCTTGCTGTGCTCAATTGTTGTGGATGAAGCAAACTCTCAAGGACTACGGCGTCAATGTGAAGAATGTGCCTCTCTTCTGTGACAATGAGAGTGCCATCAAGATTGCTCACAACCCAGCTCAGCACTCGAAGACAAAGCACATTCAGATTCGTCATCATTTTCTTCGCGGTCATGTGTTGAAGGGCGACATTTCTATTGAGCATGTGAAGACTGAAGAACAGCTAGCCGATATCTTCACAAAGCCCTTGGATGAGAAGAGATTTAGCAAGTTGCGGTGTGAGCTAAATATCCTAGAATCTTCGAATGTTCTTTGAAAAGGACACTCATCCTAACACTTATGCAAAATTGATGACTTAGATGTGCAACACATGAAGAAACGTTTTTCTTCAATCAATGAAGAATAACACTCTAAGTGTGAAGAAATTAATGAAGAATTTGATTCTCAGAACCCTACGACAATTGTACGCGGTGTCTGAAATCATCATTCTTATACGGTGGGTCACGCCACCACAAAAGTTAAAAATCTTCAATTTCAGTTTTTCCTCAGTTGTTCAAATTCCTCAACTTTGCAAAATCTTCACTGTTTCCGTCGTTATATATATATATATATATATATATATATATATATATATATATATATATATATATATATATATATATATGAGTTTATGTCCTCTACAGCATTCACTTATGGCTAATTCTTCAAGTTGGTGTTTCTGCTAAGTGAATGTGATCGGGCCCTTCCCCCTCTATGCTATACTCAACCCAATCTATTCACAAATTCTTCATGTGCGTTCTATTTGAAACTCGTTCAAAATCTTCACTGTGTCCTTGTCAGCTGAAGAATTTGCGAACGGAACTTTTAACTTATCTTATCAAAATTTTCGGCTTTGCCGCTCAAACCGTTCCGCAATCCCACGATATACTTATCTATTCACCCACGATCTAACACGATCTCCACTTCTCAGTACGTGGGTGACACATGTCAAGCGAATGAGAAGGGTCAGGGGCACGTTCGTCCAAAATCTTCGGGCGAACAGTTTTTCACCGTGGCTATAAATACCCCCTCTCCCCTTCCTCACTTCTTTTACTCCGCTCGACCTCTCTCCAGCTCAAGCTTCTCAAACCCTAGCGCCGCCGCTATTTCATTGTTGCCAGTGAGAAAGAGCTTCACTGCCTCGACCTCGTCGCCGCCGTACTCGCGCCGGCCGCGGAAATCTTCACTCCGCCGTCGCCGTAGCCGTCTTCCTCCGCCGAGTTAGGGCGTGGAAGATCTGCACAGACGAACTTCACTTCTCCACCTCATAGTTCGTCGTGTTCTTCGTTCAGGGTAATTAAAAGTTACTTTTACTGCCCCTTTTGATTCAAATGATTCCTACAAAATCTTCAAAGGTGTTTATTCTTCAAATTTTTCACACACAAAACACCTCACATCTCATCTGTTCTTGATTTGTTTCCCTAAGCATCATTTTTCTTCAAGATCCCTCAATTGTGTGGATCTTCGATCTATACAACTTTGGAACCTAAGACAAAGAACGCTTAGTGAAATTCTTCAAGACTCAACTGGTCAAATTCCTCAAACTTGTTCTTTTTGAAAAACCTTCTGAGAACGCATATGACCTCTCCAAATTCCTCGCAACTATACTTTGTTCACAGGTACTCATGTACGCTGCTGAATCACTAGGTTCTCATCAACTTAACTCATTTGTAGCGTTCCTCGAAGAAAAGTTGCATACTTCTTCAGAAAGTTCAATTGTTGAAATTCCTCAACTGAAGAAAATGGCTGATGGAAAGAAGCCACAGAAAGGAGGAAAGAGGCCTGAAATCAATACTACCTTTGAAATCCCTGAGGACATTTATGCTGGGTACTGCACACCCCCTGAGGAAGATAAAAATCAGCGCAAGGTGCGCATTCAGAGGATAGAAAGGAGATGGGCAAAAGAGTGGAAGGAGTACAGGTATGTGACTCCTCCATGCTCAAGACCACCATTGGCACCTGGCCAAGAGGCAGATCCCACTAGCATCAAGCGCGGTGAGGATTTTCCTGAAGAATGGGCCAAGCGCCAGGCCAAGTTGGCCAAACAGTCAGAAGATGCAGTGAGGAAATTCAACGAAGACTCTACTGCTGCTGCTGCTGAGGCCTCTGTAAGGCCGAAGAAATCCATGGCAAAGAAGCCTGTGCACAAGCCAAGTGCCTCTTCCTCAATGCCCTCACGGCCAATTTCCTCAGCCAAGCCCTCACGGCCAATTCCTCAAGCCGCTCCTACTCCTCCAAAGTCCTCAGTTGCTCCGCCCAAATCCTCAGCACCTGTGCATCTCGCCACGTGCCAAAGGACTACAGGCATCTCCATTGCCTAAGGAGCTTCAGCTAGTTCCTCAGCTGCACCAAATTCTTCAACAGGACCATCTCTGCTGAAGACAAAGACCACTGCTGGACGAGGCTCTCGCCCAAGTCCTCACAAGAGGCAGGTAGCCTTCCAAGTACAGTCTGAAGAAGACAAAGCTGATGATGAAGAACTTGCTGAAATCATTAGAGACAGGCAAGTCAGGGCCGCTAGAGCCAAGGGCACAGATGTGCCACTTCTTTTGGATCCAAAGTTGATCCTCGACTACATTGACCTCTGGCACAAGGACCCAAACACTCCTATGCCTGACTTCAAGCTGACTCCTGGTCAAAGTCATATGCTGACTGCCTTCATCCAAGAAGAAAAATGGAAATTTGAGAAGGCCAGACAACTCAAGAAAGCTCAGTACAGGAAAGAGAAATTCCTGAAGAACAACGTTGTCTCTATGACAACTGATGAACTTGTGAAGATCCAATCTGAAATCAAATTCCTCAGCGATGATTTCAATGATTACTATGCTGATTGGAAAGGAGCCAAGGTCAGGTTTGTCAAACTGACTAAGATGTTCACCTCAAATGTTGCAGCCCCATCGCAACAAGAAATTCCTCAGGCTGAAGCCTCTGCTCAGCAAACTGAAGAACATGCCAGCACCGCTGATGACAATCAGGCTGCTGAAGAAAATGTGAGTTCCAGGGCTGATTACTACATTCCAGCCGCTGAAGAAATTGCCAGGGCACCCACTAGCGGTGCGCCTGAAGAAAATGAAGAGGTCAGGGCAACTGCATCAGTTGTGCCTGAAGAAAATCAACCACATTCCTCTGCTCCTCCTGCGCCTACTCCAACTCCAATCCTTCCATCTGCATCAGATGTGAAGAAGACCAAGGCTGCAGAGCGTGCAACAGTGAAGAAAAGGAAAGCATCAGCTCCTTCAGATTCTTCAGCACCGAAGAAGATGAAGAAATTGACAAGGTCATTTGCTAATCCAATTGATGCTGTTCCAGTTTCCTCCATGCCATCAAAGGAAATCATCCCTTTTGATGAAGAATATGTGATCCCTAGCGGATCTCATGAAGAAAATCCCTCTGCTGCTACGTCAGAGCAGATGGATGAAGAAATTGAAGTGGATAAAATCCCTTCAACCCCCACAGTTTCCTCGCCTATGCCTCAGCTTACTGCTGAAGAGGCCGGCGTTGAAGAAATTGAAGAAGAAGATGTGGACATTGGCTGTACCACACCAGTGATGAATGATGACTTTTGGGAAAGTCAGCACCCCAATTCTCCACTCTTCACTCCACTGCAGCAAATTCCTCAGTCCCCAGCCACTACAGTTCAAATGGGATGTCGGAGTAATTGGACACGGGTATCCCGAAGACGGCAAGACAATATTTCAAGACATCGGGGCTAGCAAAGCCCCTCAGTCCGACTGCCCGGCCGCTCCTGCCGGCTCCCCGTCCGACTGCTCCACCCGGCCGGCTGCCCGGCCGGCTGCCAGCTGACCGACTGCGCCGACTAGCCGGCTGCCGACTGCAGTCCGACCCGGCATCGACAAGACCCCGACGAGACGGCCATACCGCGGACAAGACAACCGTACCGCGACACCGTCATGTATAGTGTCACTTGTCCCCTGGAACTATTCATGAAGTGACCTAGGGGACAAGCATGACATGCACCATGCCTTGCTCCCATACCTCCACATAGCTTAGATACAAAGCTACCTCACACTATAAAAGGAGCCATCCATCCATCCACACACTCACTCTCACGCACACTCACGGCCATGAGCATGGCCGGCCACTAGCATGCCCTATATGCATATACCAAGTCAGATGCACTTGGCACTGATCTCAGATACAGCTCCAGGAGCAACCCTGTACCAGATATACTACAGATACACAGACATGCAGGAGTAGGGGTATTATCTCTCCGGAGAGCCCCGAACCTGGGTAAACTAGCGCGTGCTACTCGCATACCCGCTCCCGGTCCTATCAGCAGCAGTCTTACCCTCACACAAAGCCCTTGTGGCATCTGTCGACTCACACCCCCTGTAACACCCCGCATGTAACTTGCCATATTTGTAACTCCGACTCTTGCCATTTCCGGCTATGTGATATGTTTTTCCCTCCGTTGTTGGGTTTTGTCTTTCGTTTTGTATTTTGTCATGTCATGCATTTTCTTATCATGTCATCTTGTGCATTGCATTCGCATACGTGTTCGTCTCATGCATCCGAGCATTTTCCCCGTTGTCCGTTTTCCAATCCGGCGCTCCTATCTCCTCCGGTGCACCCCTCTAGTTTTCTTTCGTGTGCGTGTGTCAAACTTTCTCGGAATGGACCGAGGCTTGTCAAGTGGTCTTAATATACCACCCGGAGACTACCGGTCAAGTTTCGTTCCATTCGGAGGTCGTTTGGTACTCCAACGGTTAACCGGGCATCCGCAATGTCCATTTGAGTGTCCAGCAAAACCCCCCTCCAAAACCAGCCCAAAACCCACCAAACTCTCCTCCATGCTCTAGGTCGTTCGATCACGATCGTGTGGGCGAAAACCGCACCTCATTTGGAGTCTCCTAGCTCCCTCTACCTATTTATAAGTGAGCATCCCGAAAAACGAAATCACAGACGAACCCTAGCCCTGGTCCCACTCCGCCGCCGGACACGTCCGGGCGGAGCCGGACACGTCCAACCGCCGCCTCCGGCCCGCGAAGCCCGCAGCGGGCCCGCCCGAGCCCGCGCCGCCGCCGGCCCCGCCGCGCGCCGCCACCGACGGCCGGCCCCGCCGCCGCCGCCATCGCCGCCGGCCGGCTCGCCTTCTCCGCCGCCGGCGCCGTGCCCGCCGCCCCGGCGCCGCCTCCTCCGGCCCGGCCGCCGGCGCCCCTCCTCCGGCGCCCCTCCGCCCGCCGCCGGCCTCGCCTCCCTCGGACCGCCGCGCCTCCTCCCCTTCCTTCACCGTCGCCGGCGAGCGACCCGGCCCCGATCTGGATCTCCCTCCGTGAGCCCGTTGACTTTCCTCGAAACCCCCTTTTTTCTCTAAGTCTGGATTTTCATCAGCATGTGCTCTTGTTCCCGATGCCGTAACTTCTTGCATGTAGCTCCGATTCGCGCGTATTATATGTCAAATTGTTCGCCTCGTGATGCTCTTCATTTTGTTCTATTGCACCATTTTCATTAGAGGTCATCTTGATGCCAAAATCTTCGTTGGAAGAGGGCTAGTTGCTGTTAATCTTTGGTTCTTGTCAGAACTTGGAGATTTGTCATTTTTGTATCATTTAATCTGTGCATCTTTTGAGCATGAGCTCTACATGTGTTTTGAAGTATGCCATGCCATATTTCCAGTGGTATAGCCCATGTATTTTTGTGATCTTTGTGGTGACTAGCACAAGCATGCAAATTAGGTCCCGTAATAATTCTGATTTCAGGGACTTGGTGATTTCTGTCTTTATCTGCTGTAATTTTGTTGCCATGTAAACTTGATGCTAAAAAGAGATCCATGCATATTTTGGAGATGTTCAGTAAGGATGTTTTGTAGATATAGTTCTAATTGATCCATTCCTGCAATTTTTTGCAATTTTAGAGTAACATAGCATGACTCAATCTTGCTCTACTTTTGCTATAAATTATTTCTGGCAGATTCTTAACATGATATCCATTTTTACCCAGCTTATTGTAGTTGATCCATACATGCTATGCAATTGTTCTTGCCATGGATAGCTTCATAAACATGCCATCTTGCTTTAGGTATGCTTGGTTTGTCATGCATTGCTCTTTAGTGAGTGCATCAAGCTCACAAAGAGGCCTACATATTAATATTTCTGCCATGCTCTGTTTTCTGCAAAGTCTGAAACCTGATAACGAAACTTGCTATGTTTACATGCTTGCCATCATATCTTCTGTTCCTTTTTGGCTTATGGTCAGTAAGGGACTTTTGTCATGCGCATTTAGTAGAACACTACCGTGCTATGTTTTGCTATGCTAAGTTTCTGTAGCATGTTGATTTCGTGCTCTGAACATTGCTACCTGATGCTGTTTTCTGCCATGTCTAGTTTTTCACCTAGTCTGTGAACCTGTAATCTTTTGCACTTTTGCCATGCTTGTTTGAGCTTGATATGTTGTGAACTATCCGTAGCTCAGTGTTCATCTTTTGTCAAGCATCTCCTGTAGATTACTGCCATGTGCTTTGTTGCTATGTTGGGATGCTGTAGCATTGTTACTTGTTGTATTTTAAGTGCTATCTTACTGTTTATCGCAGATTAGTGTCATTCTTGTTTTGCTTGCCATTTGCAAACCGTGCATCCGATTCCGGTGATCTTTATATCGATTTCGACCGAAATCATCTCATCTTTCCAGTGGCATGCTTGGTTTGCCAAGTTACTGCCATGTTCATCATTTTCCTTCCGGAACACGCATACGCATCGCATATCATATCTTGCATATCATACATGTCTTGGATCATGTTGCTTGTTCATTTCTCGTTGTTGATTGTGGTTCCGTTTGTTTGTGTTCTTGTCTTGGGTAGAGCCGGGAGACGAGTTCGTGAACGAGGAACCTGTCGAGTACGCTTACGAGGATCAAGCTTTCGACAACTCTGAGAATCTTGCAGGCAAGATGACCACCCCTCGAAATCACTTCTATCTTCGCTATGCTAGTTGTTCGCTCTATTGCCATGCTCGCTACCTATCACTTGCTATATCATGTCTCCTATTTTTAGCCATGTCAGCCTCTAACCATCCTCTCCTAGCAAACCGTTGTTTGGCTATGTTACCGCTTTTGCTCAGCCCCTCTTATAGCGTTGCTAGTTGCAGGTGAAGTTGAAGTTTGTTCCATGTCGGAACATGGATATGTTGGGATATCACAATATCTCTTATTTAATTAATGCATCTATATATTTTGGTAAAGGGTGGAAGGCCCGGCTTTATGCCTGGTGTTTTGTTCCACTCTTGCCGCCCTAGTTACTGTTATACCGGGATTATGTTCCTTGAGTTTGCGTTCCTTACGCGGTCAGGTGATTTATGGGACCCCCTTGACAGTTCGCCTTGAATAAAACTCCTCCAGCAAGGCCCAACCTTGGTTTTACCATTTGCGACCCATACCTTTTCCCCCGGGTTTTCTAGAGCCCGAGGGTCATCTTTATTTTAAACCCCCGGGCCAGTGTTCCTCTGAGTGCTGGTCCAAACTAGAGCCACTTGCAGCGCCACCTTGGGGAAACTCAAGGATTGGTTTTAGCTGTACGTAGTGTTCATCCGGTGTGCCCTGAGAACGAGATATGTGCAGCTCCTATCGGGATTTGTCGGCACATTCGGGCGGCTTTGCTGGTCTTGTTTTACCATTGTCGAGATGTCTTGTTAACCGGGATTCCGAGACTGATCGGGTCTTTTCGGGAGAAGGTTTATCCTTCGTTGACCGTGAGAGCTTATGATGGGCTAAGTTGGGACACCCCTGCAGGGTATTATCTTTCGAAAGCCGTGCCCGCGGTTATGAGGCAGATGGGAATTTGTTAATGTCCGGTTGTAGATAACTTGACACTTGACCAAATTAAAATACACCAAGTGCGTGTGTAGCCGTGATCGTCTCTTCTCGGCGGAGTCCGGGAAGTGAACACGGTCTGTGTTATGTATGACGTAAGTAGGTGTTCAGGACCTCTTCTTGGTCATTGCTAGATGAAGTCCGTTCCTTTGCTTCTCTTCTCGCTCTCATTTGCGCAAGTTAGCCACCATATATGCTTTTGCCGCTGCAGCTCCACCTCCTTGCACCTCTTTGTCCTATAAGCTTAAATAGTCTTGATCTCGCGGGTGTGAGATTGCTGAGTCCCCGTGACTCACAGATACTTCCAAAACAGTTGCAGGTGCCGACGATGCCAGTGCAGACGATGGCGTCGATCTCAAGTGGGAGTTCGACGAGGAACGTGGTCGTTACTATGTGTCTTTTCCTGATGATCAGTAGTGGAGCCCAGTTGGGACGATCGGGGATCTAGCATTTGGAGTTGTCTTATTTTCATCTGGATTTTGGCCGTAGTCGGTCTATATGATTGTATTTTGGATGATGTATGAATGATATTTATGTATTGTGTGAAGTGGCGATTGTAAGCCAACTCTTTATCCCATTCTTGTTCATTACATGGGATTGTGTGAAGATGACCCTTCTTGCGACAAAACCACTATGCGGTTATGCCTCTAAGTCGTGCCTCGACACGTGGGAGATATAGCCGCATTGTGGGTGTTACACCCCCCCCCCCCGTGTGAATACTACGACAGTTGGCGCCCACCGTGGGTCGGGACTATGCTACCGCGCTGCTGCTGGTTTCGCAGTCCGGGCGGGACCATCTTCGCCATCACCGCCGCGGCGTCGCGCCGTCTGTCCGGTAGCGCTCTGGGGCTCGACTTCGACCCGCCCCCGGAGCGGCCGCGCGGGACGGCGCGTCCTCGTCGTCGGCCTCGCCACCTTCGTCATCATCACCGTTGCGACGCCGGATGTCCGTCCACGCGCGCGCCGCGCGCGGGGCCTAGCTTGACCCCGGCCCCGCGCCGTTACGTCTGTGGCTGCGCGCATGCTTCATCGCGGCGCCTCGCTCCAGCCAGCTGGCTCCCCTCCGTACAGGCGCTGGCTGCAGCTTCTGTTCGAAGCGGGCCGCCAGCTCCTCCGCGACTTGCCTCCCGTGCGCGAGCCCCCGCCCGTGCTGGTGCAGGCCACCACCCCGAGCTCCCCGCTCCCCGTTTGCGCTTGCCCCGGTCGGCTCCGGCCTCCCGCCGACTCCTACGCCGCGCCCCCGCGCGGCCCTGGGCTCATACCGGCGTCCTCCGCCGGGTGCCTGCGTGCTCGGCCTCGCCCGGCCGCCCCGCGCCCCGGCGGCGCATTCGGGTCCGCCCCGCCTCAGCCGGCCATAGCTGCGCCCGGGCGTCTCGCTTGGCCTCTGCTCCACCCGAGCTCCTCGCGAGCACCTCCCCCTCGCCTCCGCCTAGCCGGAGCGCCTCCGCCAACCACCGCCTCCAGCCACCTGCGCGCCCGCGCCACGAGCTCAGCCTCCCGTCGCAGGCGCCGCTTGGCCCCCCGTCCAGCTTCGCGCGCGCCGGCCTCCCGCCCTCCACGCAACCCGGCCCGGCCGGCTCCGCGCCTCCCGGGTTCGGCTCCCCCCGCGCCGACTCGCCGCCTTGCCCGCCCGCCGGCTCCCGTGGGCCGGCGTCGCCTTGCCTCGGCCGCCTGGCCCCGCTAGCCGGCGTCCGCCTCGTCGCTCCTCCACGCGGCCGAGTGCCCCACGCCCGCGCCGGCTCCCCTCGCTCATCGCCTGCTGGCTCCCGCCACTCGGCCGGCCCTCCGCCTGCCGGCTCCAGCGCGCCCGGCCGCCTGCCGGCTTCGCGCGTCCCTGTCGGCTCCCCCCCAACTCGTACGACCGGCTCCGCCGCTAGCCGTCTCCGTCGCCACCCGGCCGGCTCCGCCGCTTGCCGGCCCCGCCCGGCAACCCGGCCGCTTGCCGGCCCCGCCCGCATCCCGGCTAGCCGCCTCGCCGCCCCCCGCGTCGGCTCCGCCCGCATCCCGACCTCCCGCAGGTCGGTTGGCCACACCCGTGCGAACTGCGCCGTGCAAGCTCCTCTGCCGGCTGGAGCAAAAGAGAAAGAAGAAAAGTCAAGCCGGCTGGAAAAAAAAAGAAAGAGAAAAGAGAAAAAAGTCGGCTGGGATAAAGAGAAGAAAAGAAACACCTGTCCGGATGACTCGTCCGCCTGCTTCGCCACTCGGACGGTCAGTCGTGACCCACGCTGCCGGCAGTGCCAAGCCGGCTGGTCTGCCTCCTGCTTCGACGAGGAAGAAGACAAAGTAGTCGCCGGGAGATCCGGCCCGACTGCTCAGCAGTCGGCCGGAATCTCGGGGGCTACACCCAGCGGGTGCGCTGACGCGCCCCCGCGAGGAGAGAAGACAAAGTAGTCGCCGGGAGATCCGGCCCGACTGCTCAGCAGTCGGCCCGAATCTCGGGGGCTACACCCAGCGGGTGCGCTGACGCGCCCCCACGAGGAGAGAAGACAGAGTAGTCGCCGGGAGATCCGGCCCGACTGCTCAGCAGTCGGCCCGAATCTCGGGGGCTACACCCAGCGGGTGCGCTGACGCGCCCCCGCGAGGAAAGAAGACAAAGTCGTTGCCGGAAGATCCGGCCCGACTGCTCAGCAGTCGGCCCGAATCTCGGGGGCTACACCCAGTGGGCGCACTGGCGCGCCCCCACGGAAGATTGTAGACAAGAGAAGAATTTTGTCCGGTTGCCAGCAGCCGGCAGAAGAAGAAAAAGGGTGCTGCAAGACGCCTCGCCGCCTGGCCGGTCGAGCCTGACCGGTCGGGACCCTCCTTCGAGCGCCCGGGGGGCTCGAAGGCTACACCCAGCGGGTGCACCGGCTCTCTTCGGCAAACTCCGCCTCGGCTACACGAAAATTAATGTGAGCTCCTCACCCGCATATTTTTTCACCGCGAGAGCACGGATAACCCCGAGCGATGCTCGGGGGCTATCTCCGCATTTTATTACAGTTGCATCACTGTTCGCCCCGGCGCCAGCCAGAGTTGGCCCGGGGGCTGGCCGCTCGGCCTGAGATGTTAGTTCCCGCAGACGGCTTAGTAGCGTGCGCGGTATGAAAAGCCCACTCTTAGTCACAGACCGGAGAGCGGCTGTCCGACTGGCAAGAGTGAACGCTGAAGGCCACCCACGCGAAAAACGTCTGGGAAGAAAAACGCTTCGGGCGACCCGACCGTTTTCTTTATGAGTATCTACTCGGTTAAATTCGCTCGCAGAGTCTGAGTATTGTACACTCCACTCCGCGGCCCACTCTCAGCCACAGACCGCAGAGCGGCTGTCCGGCAAGCGAGAGCACAAGCCAAAGAGCAGAGGGAACATGAAAAAGATTGAAGGGGGCTCGGACGAAACCGAGTCGGCACCCTCCGCATAAAACTTGCAGTGCTAAAAAGCAATCATTTGATATATCTGCATGGACTAACTTTCTCTTTTGCATGATCATTTCCATGAACACTCGCGAAAAAAACCTCCGCCCGACTTTGCCAAGTTGCCCGGAGGCTTGGGGGCTACTGTCGGAGTAATTGGACACGGGTATCCCGAAGACGGCAAGACAATATTTCAAGACATCGGGGCTAGCAAAGCCCCTCAGTCCGACTGCCCGGCCGCTCCTGCCGGCTCCCCGTCCGACTACTCCACCCGGCCGGCTGCCAGCTGACCGACTGCGCCGACTAGCCGGCTGCCGGCTGCAGTCCGACCCGGCATCGACAAGACCCCGACGAGACGGCCATACCGCGGACAAGACAACCGTACCGCGACACCGTCATGTATAGTGTCACTTGTCCCCTGGCACTATTCATGAAGTGACCTAGGGGACAAGCATGACATGCACCATGCCTTGCTCCCATACCTCCACATAGCTTAGATACAAAGCTACCTCACACTATAAAAGGAGCCATCCATCCATCCACACACTCACTCTCACGCACACTCACGGCCATGAGCATGGCCGGCCACTAGCATGCCCTATATGCATATACCAAGTCAGATGCACTTGGCACTGATCTCGGATACAGCTCCAGGAGCAACCCTGTACCAGATATACTACAGATACACAGACATGCAGGAGTAGGGGTATTATCTCTCCGGAGAGCCCCGAACCTGGGTAAACTAGCGCGTGCTACTCGCATACCCGCTCCCGGTCCTATCAGCAGTAGTCTTACCCTCACACAAAGCCCTTGTGGCATCTGTCGACTCACACCCCCCCCCCCCGTGAGAATACCACGACATGGGATCTGATGAAGCTCATGAAGACATTCCAGCCGCTAGTGCTGAAGAAAATGAGAATGAAGAATTGAAGAACCAGGCTGCCACTGAAGAGGAACCAGAAATTCCTCAGCCTGAAGAACCTGAGATTGCGATTCTTGAGGTCATCATGCAACTGACTGACACTCCTCTGCCCAAACCAAAGGATCCATTCTCAAGGAAGCAAAAATTAAGGCTGATGCCTTCTTTGGCGAGCATGTATTCTTCACTGATTACAACCCTTATGACTCTGCTCGCATAAGGAAGAGGCGTTTCTGGACTGCCAGCCAGGCAAATTTCTATTCCTCGGTGCTGTTCAACAAAGACAAAGTCTTCGATCATGAGCACATTCCTCACGTGGATATGGAATCTCTGCCGTGCTTCGGGCCAGTCCTCAGTGTTCTCTACGATGCTAGACTGTTAAATTTCTGCACTGACATATGTGATTGAATGAAGAGGTAATTCTTCAATTTTATGCAACTCTGCACATCACCGGCAACTCTGAAGACGTGAATTCATGGGTGCTGGACTGGATGTCTGAAAACACTCACTACAAGGCACCAGCTACTGAGTTACTTCGTGCTTTGCCTCTTAGTCCTCCCCTTGAAGGTGCTTGTTGCGTCTACAATGAACCTGAGATTACCGATCACTATATGCAAGTGCTGATGAAGCCTTTGAAGCCAGGTCAGGCCCCAAGAACAAAATTCCTTGTGAAGGAATTGCTATATGTGCCTCGGACTGTCTATCGCATTCTGACAAAGACAATGATTCCTATCAAGGGCCATGAGTCGAATGAAGAAGAAGTCATCGGCATCATGAAGAATCTGCACTTCAATATCATTCATGGCGTTCCCGTCAACTTCCATGATTTCTTCATGAGGACTCTGGCCAATGTCGCAATGTCACCATCTAAGTTGAAGCCTTATGCACCGTGGATTATGAGATTCATCAGAACAAGGCTTCACACAACTACAAAGCTGATACACTGAACCATTGCAGTTACTTGCCCCCGATTGAAGTCCTCAAAAGGACATTTTCCTCAGCTGATGAAAAGGGAAAGGCTACTGCTGTAATTGATGAAGGCATTCGTCCATTGGATGGACAATTTCGCAAGGCTGCATCCTACTCCACCAATGATGACTCTGCCACCCATGACTCTGCCGCCAACGCACCCAAGCAAAATCCTCAAGGCACAGCACCCAGGGTGATGACTGACCGTGAGCTTCTCCTCAGTCTTCACCAGAAGGTTGATCGCAATCATAAATGGGTCAAGCGTCAGTTTGGTTCAATTCTTCACAACATGACTGCTACCCACAATGCAGTGAAGAAAAACCACTACTACCTTCATGAAACCCTCAACCGCACCTGGGCTCTTCTGTCGCACATATATGATGAAGAAGATCTGAAGAAAATGGGTCTCAAGGAAGATCTTGACTGGGCTGCACCTCCTCCGAAGAAGTACAAGAAGGTCAAGGTTCCTTCCTTGGTGGCCAGCTCCTATTCTTCATCACGTGACACTGATGAACATGAAGACTTGGACGACACTGCGGCAGGCCCTACATCAACAAACGACCCCAAAGACGCTGGCGCTCCTTCATCACCTTGATATTCTTCAGGGGCGTTAGTCCTTATTTTCGACCCTTTTGGTCATTTGATGACAAAGGGGGAGAAATTTGAGTTAGTCTTCAAACGGGTCTATCTTATATGGGCTTTTTTTCTGAAGTTACAACTCTCGTTCTTCTGATGACTTTGTTGGATCGAGTTGTAAACTTAAACTCTATGGTGGCCTAATACTTTTGTTGTTTCTTCTGCATGCTTATTCCTCGTTAATGTTATTGCACGCATGCTGAATTACATCAGTCACCATATTTCATCATGCATTTCAAATTCTTCATATATTATGTCAAATGCGTGTATGAATTACAAGATATAGGGGGAGATCTCCAAGATTCAACTCTTCAAGTGTGCATTGCTTCAAAAGCAAATTCCTCACTATGCACATCTTCAGGGGGAGTTCTTCCATATCTTGCAATCAAATTCCTCAATATCAGTATTTACACTTCATATGTTTATCCCCATTGAAAACTTAACCTATATTGTCATCAATCACCAAAAAGGGGGAGATTGTAAGTGCATCTAGTGCCCCTTAGTGATTTTGGTGTACTGAAGACTTATAGGTTAAGGGACTAATGTGTTTATGAGTGTACACAGGTCCATAAGTCTATGAGGAGTTTGATATTTACAGAGAAAGTCGACCCCTAAAAATGAAGTTCTTCGACTGAAGACTTTCTGAAGACTTTGAAAGTGAAGAAATTTGTGTGACCTTGAAGACTTGGTATTTATTTGAAGAACATGAAGCGTGAAGACTTTTGTTTTCGTAGTTTCATTTTCTCTTTCTTGAGTCATAGGAAACACCGTACTGTTAAAGGGGGTCGAGGAAATACTAAGGAAAAATTTCCATGTGATGCTCAACTCAAAATCCTACACCTACCAATCCCTTCAAGTGAATCCATTGGAAATCTCATACAGTTCAGTCATATTCTTCAGTGACAGAGACGAAGTTCTTCTGGTCTCTGAGGAATTTGTTCTGGCTGAGGAGTTAGGAATTCGCCAGTGCGGATTGCCTACACAGTGAGGAACATGATAGCCCTGAGGAATTTGATACTCAAATTTCCGACCGTTGCTGTGCTATGCGCCAGCTGTCCCAAAATATCTACCCACCTAATGGTCATATCATTGAAGGGCATTTATGTCTTATCATGTCGGGCTGCTCCCTAGGCTATAAATAGCCACCCCCTACAACCACTCGCTGGTTGGCTGCTCTGAGAGAAACTGACACTTGTCATTTGAGAGCATCCCATCCTCCGAGGACTTTGAGCAAAAATCATCAAGTGAGGAAAACCCAAACCCAAACACCTACAAACCCCAAGTGATTGAGCATCACTGAAGAGATTGATCCTGCGTGGATCCGACGCTTGTTACCTTTGAAGACTGTGCTTCTTCCAGATGGTTAGGCGTCATGGTCTAGAGCATCCAAGAGGAAATTGTGGATCACTGAGTGACCGAGTTTGTGAAGGTTTGGAAGTCACCTGAAGACTTACCACGAGTGATTGGGCGAGGTCTGTGTGACCTTAGCTCAAGGGGAATACGGTGAGGACTAAGTGTCCTAGACTGCGTGTTCAGGACTAGGTCCGGGATTGTGTGTCCTCAGGTTTAAATACCTAGCCGCCCTAACCAGACGTACAACTGAGACATCAGTTGGAACTGGTCTACCAAATCATTGTCTTCACCAAGTCAACTGGTTCTATTTCCTCAACTCTTTATTTCCTCATTACTGTGTTGTGTGCTTGTCATATCTGTGTTTGAAGACTTTGACTGAAGACTTTCTCAATTTCCTCAGTTTAATTTCTTCAGTCTGTTTGTCTTCATCTTGTGCTATCCTGTGTTTACGCTTTCTGTACTCTGAGTTTGTCTTCATTTCATCATGATGACCATGCCTATGTTCTGCTATGCTTACTCTTGAGTACTTATTCCGCTGCAAGTAGTTCTTCGCTAAGGAATTTCCTCACCCGCAGATTCCTCAGTGAAGAATTCATAAAAATCGCCTATTCACCCCCCTCTAGTCGATATAACGCACTTTCACCAGAGTCCTCATGTAGAAATCGTGATAGTTGACAGGAATGCCATGCATGATGTTGAATAGCAGATTCTTCATGATGCCAACAATTTCCTCATCAGACGAGTCGTGGCCTTTGATCGGACTCATTGTCTTCGTCAGAATGCGATAGACAGTTCTTGGCACATAGAGCAATTCCCTCACGAGGAATTTGGTCCTTGGGGCTTGACCAGGCTTCAGAGGCTTCAAAAGAACTTGCATATAAAGGGCAGTGAGTTCAGGCTCTTGGTGCAGGCAACGAGCTCCTTCAGGTGGAGGACTGATTGGCAGGGCATGAAGCAATTCAGAGGCCGGTGCTTTATAATGAGTGTTTTCAGTCATCCAGTCCAACACCCAAGTATTGATATCGTCAGCGTCACCTGTGACATGCAGTGTTGCATAGAACTGAAGAATAAGCTCTTCATTCCAATCTACAATGTCAGCAAAAGTTGAGGAGGCCTGCGTCATGAAGCACACTGAGGACAGGAGAGAAGCACGGCAGGGATTATATGTCCACATGAGGAATGTGCTCGTGGTTGAAGACTTTATCCTTGTTGAAGAGCAGTGAAGAATAGAAGTTGGCCTGGCTGGCAGTCCAGAAGCGTTTCCTTCTAAGACGAGCAGAGTCATAAGGATTATAGTCAGTGAAGAACACGTGCTCGCCGAAGAAGTCATCAGCCTTGAATTTCTGCTTCTTCGAGAATGGATCCTTTGGCTTGGGCTGAGGAGTATCAGTCAATTGCATTACTACCTCGGGAATTGCAATCTCAGGTTCCACTGGCTGAGGAATTTTAGCTTCTTCTTCAGTGGCAGCCTGGGTCTTCAATTCTTCATTTACATTTTCTTCAGCACTAGTGGCTGGAATCTCTTCATGTACAGAAGGAGTTGCATGAGGTTCTTCAGATCGCATTTGTACTTCAGTGTTGACAGGGGACTGAGGAATTTGTTGAAGTGGTGTGAACAGAGGATAGTTGGGGTGCTGACTTTCCCAAAAATCATCATTCAGCACTGGTGTTGTACACCCAATGTCCACATCTTCATCTTCTTTTTTTTCTTCAACGCCGGCCTCTTCAGCAGTGAACTGAGGCATGGGCGATGAGACTTGTGGGGTTGAAGGGATTTCAAAGGCAGTATTGACCTCAGGCCTCTTTCCTCCTTTCTGTGGCTTCTGTCCATCAACCATTTTCTTCAACTGAGGAATATGAGCAACTGAATTTTCTGAAGATGTGTGCACCTTTTCTTTGAGGAATGATGCAAATGAGTTAAGTTGATGAGAACCTAGTGATTCAGCAGCGGACATGAGTACCTGTGAACAGAGTATAGTTGCGAGGAATTTGGAGAGGTCATATGCGTTCTCAGAAGGTTTTGCAAAAAGGAACAAGTTTGAGGAATTTGACCAGATGAGTCTTGAAGAATTTCATTAAGCGTTCTTTGTCTTAGGTTCCAGAGTTGTACAGATCAAAAAAATCCACACAATTGAGGAATCATGAAGAACAGTATTGCTTAGAGAAACGAATCAAGAACAGATGACATGTGAGGTGTTTTAGTGTGTGAGGGTTTGAAGAAAAACACCTTTGAAGATTTTGTAGAAATCATTTGAATCAAAGAGGGAAGTAAAAGTAACTTTTAATTACCCTGGACAAAGAACACGACGAACTGGGAAGTGTAGATGTGAAGTTCGTCAGTTCAGATCTTCCACGCCCTAACTCGGCTGAGGAAGACAGCTATGGCGGCGGCGGAGTGAAGAAATCCGCAGCCGGCGCGAGTACGACGGCGACGAGGTCGAGGCAGTGAAGCTCTTCCTCACCGGCGACGATGAAGTAGCGGCGGCACTAGGGTTTGAGAAGCTCGAGCTGGAGTGAGGTCGAGCGGAGTAAAAGAGAAGTGAGGAAGGGGAGGGGTATTTATAGCCACGGTGAAAAACTGTTCGCCCGAAGAAATTGGACGAACGTGCCCCTGACCTTTCTCATTTGCTTGACATGTGTCACCCACGTACTGAGAGGTGGCGATCGTGTGAGGTCGTGGGTGAATAGATAAGTTTTATCATGGAATGTGGAACGGTTTGAGCGACAAAGCCGAAAATTTAGATAAGATAAGTTAAATGTTCCGTTAGCAAATTCTGCAGCTGACAAGGACACAGTGAAGATTTTGAATGAGTTTCAAATAGAACGCACATGAAGAATTTGTGAATAGATTAGGTTGAGTATAGCATAGAGGGAGAAGGGTCCGATCACATTCACTTAGCAGAAATAGCAATTTGAAGAAATAGCAATAAGTAAATGTTGTAGAGGACATAAACTCATATATATAAATATAGCCAATGAAGAAAAACGACGGAGAAAGTGAAGACAATGCAAAGTTGAAGAAATTGAACAACTGAGGAATTTCAAAACTGAGGAAAAACTCTAATTGAAGAATTTCAACTTTTGGTGGTGGCGTGACCCACCGTATAAGAATGGTGATTTCAGACACCGCGTACAATTGTCGTAGGGCTCTGAGAATCAAATTCTTCGTTAATTTCTTCACACTTAGAGTGTTAGTCTTCATTGATTGAAGAAAAATGTTTCTTCATGTGTTGCACATCTAAGTCATCAATTTTGCATAAGTGTTAGGATGAGTGTCCTTTTCAAAGAACATTCGAAGATTCTAGGATATTTAGCTCACACCTCAACTTGCTAAATCTCTTCTCATCCAAGGGCTTAGTGAAGATATCGACTAGCTGGTCTTCAGTCCGTACATGCTCAATAGAGATGTCTCCCTTCCACACATGATCATGAAGAAAATGATGATGAATTTGAATGTGCTTAGTCTTCGAGTGTTGAACTGGGTTGTGAGCAATCTTGATTGCACTCTCATTGTCACAGTAGAGAGGCACATTCTTCATGTTGATGTCGTAGTCCTCGAGAGTTTGCTTCATCCATAGTAATTGAGAACAGCAAGAACCAGCAGCAATATACTCAGCTTCAGTAGTAGACAGTGACACGGAGTTTTGTTTCTTCGAGGACCAACAGACCAAAGATCGTCCGAGGAAATGGCATGTGCCTGATGTTGACTTGCGGTTCACACATCACCAGCATAGTCAGATTCTGAATATCCAATGAGATCAAAAGTCGAGCCCTTGGGGTACCATAATCCAAGTGTTGGTGTGTGAGCTAGATATCGAAGAATATGCTTCACAGTCTTATGGTGTGATTCCTTCGGTGTAGCTTGAAATCGGGCACACATGCAAACACTAAGCATAATATCTGGCCTAGATGCACATAAATACAATAGAGAACCAATCATGGACCGGTATACCTTTTGATCAAAGTCAATACCATTTTCATCACTGCATAGATGGCCATTTGTGGGCATTGGAATTTTGACCCCTTTCCAATCTTGCATGCCGAATTTCCTCAGTACATCCTTGAGGTATTTCTCCTGAGATATGAATATGCCATTGCGCTGTTGACGAATTTGAAGACCTAAGAAGAATTTCAATTCTCCCATCATAGACATTTGATATTCTTCACTCATCATATAGGCAAATTCATCACTGTAACGTTGGTCAGTACGGCCAAAGATAATATCATCCACATAAATTTGGCACACAAACAATTCACCATCATAAGATTTAGTGAAAAGAGTAGGGTCAAGTGAACCGGGTTTGAAGCCTTTCTTCATGAGGAATTCCTTCAAAGTATCATACCACGCCCGAGGGGCCTGCTTGAGGCCATAGAGGGCCTTATTGAGTCTGAATACTTTGTCAGGATGCTTTGGATCTTCAAAACCTGGGGGTTGAGAAACATATACTTCTTCCTCAAGCTTACCATTGAGGAATGCACTCTTCACATCCATTTGATATAAAGTGATATCATGATGGTTAGCATAAGCGAGTAGTATGCGAATAGCCTCAAGTCTAGCAACAGGTGCAAAAGTTTCATCGAAATCAATTCCTTCAACCTATGTGTAGCCTTGAGCTACAAGCCGTGCCTTATTCCTCACCACAAGGCCATTTTCATCTTGCTTGTTGCGGTAGATCCACTTTGTGCCAATGATATTGTGCTTGCGAGGATCTGGACAATTAACCAGTTCCCAGACGTTGTTCAGCTTGAACTGTTGCAAATCTTCTTGCATAGCTTGAATCCACTCAGGCTCCAGAAATGCTTCATCTACCTTAGTGGGCTCTGTGATGGAGACGAATGCAAAGTGCCCACAAAAGTTAGACAAATGTGAAGCTTTTGAGCATGTGAGAGGACCTGGAATGTTGATGTCGCTGATGATTTTCTCAATTTGCACTTCATTTGCAACACGAGGATGAGCGGGTTGTCGTCATGGAATTTGATCAGCATTTTCTTCAGCACCATTTTTTTCAGGTGCATCAGTATGATGTTCTTCACGTTCTGGGATGATTTCTTCAACAGATTCTTCGGTAGGAATGACATCCTCAGTAGCCTTGAACTTGATAGTTTCCTCAGGTGATTGTTCATCTAGCACAGAAGGTAGGTGCTCTCTTTGCAAGCCATTAGTTTCATCGAACCGCACATCTATAGTTTCAACAACTTTGTGAAGAACGTTGTTGAAGACTCTGTAGGTGTGCGAGTCCTTTCCGTAACCAAGCATAAAACCTTCATGTGCTTTCGGTGCAAATTTTGAGTTGTGATGAGGATCTCTAATCCAACATTTAGCACCGAAGACTTTGAAATAACTCACATTGGGTTTCTTGTCAGTGAGGAGTTCATAAGCAGTCTTCTTGAAGAATTTGTGAAGATATACCCTGTTGATGATGTGGCACGCAGTATCAATTGCATCAATCCAGAAACGACGAGGCATCTTGTATTCATCAAGCATAGTGCGAGCCATCTCAGCAAGAGTCCTATTCTTGCGCTCCACGACGCCATTTTGCTGAGGAGTATAAGGAGCAGATAACTCATGAGTGATAATGAGTTCATCAAGATAGTCATCAAGACCAGAATTCTTGAACTCAATTCCATTGTCACTTATGATGTGCTTGATCTTCACACCAAAGTTAGTTGAAGCCCTCGAAGAAAATCGTTTGAAGACTTCCTGCACCTCATGTTTGTATGTGACAATATGCACCCATGTGTAGCAAGAGTAATCATCAACTATAACGAAGCCATATAGAGATGCATCATTTGAAACTGCAGAATAATGATTAGGACCAAAGAGATCCATGTGAAGCAATTCAAATGGTCGAGTGGTAGTCATGATTGTCTTTGTTGGATGCTTGGCCTTGGTCATGTTTCCAGCTTCACAGGCTCCGCATAAGTGATCTTTGAGGAATTTGACATTCTCAATGCCAATGGCATGCTTCTTCTTCGCGAGTGTGTTCAGATTCCTCATGCCAGCATGACCAAGTCGTCGATGCCATAGCCAGCCTTCTGAAGCTTTTGCAAGTAGGCATACAGCTGGTTGAGGTCCTGTAGAGAAATCAACAATATACAAGTCTCCTCTCCTAAAGCCTTTGAAGACTTTGGAATTGTCAGCTTCCATGATCACAACACAACGATACTTGCCAAAGACAACAACCATATCAAGAACACAAAGCATTGAGACAGACATGAGGTTGTATCCTAAGGACTCGACAAGCATGACTTTGTCCATGTGTCGATCCTTTGAGATCGCAACCTTACCTAGACCCAATACCTGACTTTTGCCTTTGTCGGCGAAGATGATATGCTTCAGATGTGATGGAGATAAGGGAACATCCATCAATAGATTTTTGTCACCAGTCATGTGATTTGTACATCCACTATCGAGGACCCACTCATTGGCTTTGGTTGACTATCCTGCAGATGAATTAGTGCAACTTACGAACTCATATACTTCATCAGTGAAGAATATGACATCAATTCATCAGATCAATTTCATCAACCAATAGAACAGATAAAACAGAATGAGGACGTGAGAAATGAGGGCTCATTTCTTCATGATTAGCCTGCGTCCTTTCAGGCAATCTCAGGTCTCCAGCAAATTCTTCAGACGTTTATGCACGTCTGGAGACCTGACCCTGCAGAAGAAATTAGTTCTTTTTCTTCACCACCCACATCTGAAGGGGTGGCAAAGAGTTCATCACTCTACGAGCTCCATATGAGAAAGGTGGCATAGAAGCCAGTCCATTTCGTTTCACATAAGAGGAGTTAGGATAAGCATATGAATAAGCAGAGAAATTCTTCGAGGACTTATGAACATAATGGTTTGAAGAATAATGCACATATTCATAGCCCTTAACTCTTCCCTGCAAAACAGAGGTGTTAGCACGGTGATGTTCATATGAGGACTTTGATCCTTTTGAGGAATTTGATCCACGTGAGGAATTTGGTCCGTATGAGGACTTGGATCCATATGAGGAATTTGGTCCATATGAAGAATTTGATCTGGGCTTCCTATTCTTCACTAGTGGTGTCATGATGACATTCACCTGAAGATTTTCAAGGCATCTTTTGGGAACCCAGATTTTCTTCATAGGGGAACCATTCCTGCAGTTAGTGCCAACATATCTAGCAAATACTTCACCATTCTGATTTTTAAACAGTTTATAGTTGGAGTCAAATGACTCATCAGCAGAATGAGGAGAATCACATGTAAAGCCAGATAGATTAGATGGATCTACTGGAGGTCCCTTTGCAGCAACCCATGAGGTTTTGGGGTACTGCTCAGGCTTCCAATATGTCCCATCAGCATTGATTTTCCTCTCAAAGGCAATACCCTCTTTCCTAGGGTTCCTGTTGAGGATCTGCTTTTTAAACACATCACAAAGAGTCTGATGCCCTTTGAGGCTTTTGTACATGCCTGTCATGTACAATTCCTTCAGCTCTGCATCATCAGTGATACTAGTAATGTCCTCAGATGATGAATTAGTGATAGCAGAGACAGTTGAAGAATTTGTAGCATTAGAGCATTTGAACATTCAGGTGAAGAATTAGCAGATTCACGTTCAATGCACTTCAAACATGGAGGAACAAATTCTTCCTGAGCAGCGCTGATTTGTTGAGCAAGCAATGAATCGTGCTCCTTCTGAAGATCTTCATAACTCACTCTTAGATTTTCAAGATCTTGCTTTCTTTGAAGAAATTCATAAGACAGCTTCTCATGATCAGATAAGAGAGTGTTATGATGACCTTGAAGGTTGTCAAACCTAGACTGAAGTCTCTGAAGATTTTCAGTCAAGGTTTTTGTGCGATCCATTTCTTCACCCAACATATCATCACTTTTGTCTAGCATGTTTTGAACCTTTTCAAAAGCCTTTTGTTGTTTCACAGCAATCTTAGCAAGTTTAGAGTAGCTGGGCTTGAGGTTTTCATCAGATTCATCCTTACTTGATTCAGAGGAGGTATATTTGAGTACCTTGGCACCCTTTGCCATGAAGCAATAGGTGGGAGCGTAGTCATCATTGCCTTCATCAGCCTTGTTGGTGAAGCCATTTTTTCAGAGTTGAAGATAGACTTGTTGACGAATGCAGTAGCGAGAGCTAGACTCGCCACCCCAGACTCAGACTCCTCAGAAGCCTCCTCTTCCTCATGTTCCTCATATTCAGCCTCTGAGTCCATTTCCTTGCCAATGAACGCCCGAGCCTTCTTGGAGCTGCTCTTCTTGTGAGATGAAGACATTGAGGATTTAGATGATGAAGACTTTGAAGATTTCTTCTTCTTCTTCACATCATCAAAACTGTAATCCTTGTATTTATTCTTCTTTGATTCCTTTTCCCACTGAGGACAATCTTGAATGTAGTGACCAAGTTTCTTGCATTTGTGGCATAGCCTCTTCTTGTAGTCACTAGATGAGGAATCATTGCTCCTTGAGGGTTTTCCAAAGCGACCACGTCTTGAGAACTTCTGAAATTTCTTCACGAGCAGTGCTAGTTCACGGCTCAGTTCATCAGGATCACCAAGGCTGCTGCCAGAATCTTCATCTTCAGACTCAGAAACTGCCTTGGCCTTCAGGGCACGTGATCTGCCATAGCTCGAGCCATAGAGATCTCTCTTCTCAGCAAGTTGGAACTCATGAGTGTTTAGCATCTCGAGGATATCAGCAGGATCAAGTAACTTGTAATCTCCACGTTCTTGTATCATCAGTGCCAGAGTATCAAATGAGGAATCAAGCGATCTCAGCAATTTCTTCACCACCTCATGGTCGGTGATGTCAGTGGCACCAAGTGCTTGAAGCTCATTTGAGATGGCAGTGATGCGATCGAAGGTTTGTTGAACATTTTCATTATCGAGTCTTTTGAAGCGGTTGAAAAGGTTGCGAAGAACGTCAACTCGAGAGTCACGCTGTGTTGAGACTCCTTCATTGACTTTGGACAGCCTATCCCAGATAGGCTTAGCAGTTTTCAAAGCACTCACTCTACCATATTGTCCTTTGCTCAGATGGCCACATATGATATTCTTCGCTTGAGAATCGAGTTGCTTGAATCTCTTCACATCAGCATCATCCAGAGAAGGTGTGACTGAGAAAACACCATTTTCCACAACATACCAAAGATCGTTATCAATTGCCACAAGATGCATTCGCATCTTATTCTTCTAGTAGGGGTAGTCCGTCCCATCGAAGGTAGGACACCCAGTAGAGACCTTGATCATACCTGCGGTCGACATAACTAAAACTCTAGGCGGTTAAACCAAAATCACACAGAACAAGGGAGTACCTTGCTCTGATACCAATTGAAAGTACGTTATATCGACTAGAGGGGGTGAATAGGCGATTTTTATGAATTCTTCACTGAGGAATTTGCGGGTGAGGAAATTCCTTAGTGAAGAACTACTTGCAGCGGAATAAGTACTCAAAAGTAAACATAACAGAACACAAGCATGGTCATCATGATGAAACGAAGACAAGCACAGAGTACAGAAAGCGTAAACACAGGATAACACAGGATGAAGACAAATAGACTGAAGAAATTGAACTGAGGAAATTGAGAAAGTCTTCAATCAAAGTCTTCAAACACAAATATGAACAAGTGCACAACACGATTATGAGGAAATGAAAGAGTTGAGGAAATAGAACCAGTAAGCTTGGTGAAGACAATGATTTGGTAGACCAGTTCCAACTGCTGTCTCAGTTGTACGTCAGGTTGGAGCGGCTAGGTATTTAAACCAGAGGACACACAGTCCCGGACACACAGTCCTCGCCATATTCTCCTTGAGCTAAGGTCACACAGACCTTGCCCAATCACTCGTGGTAAGTCTTCAGGTGACTTCCAAACCTTCACAAACTCAGTCACTCGGCGATCCACAATTCCTCTTGGATGCTCTAGACCATGACGCCTAATCGTCTGGAAGAAGCACAGTCTTCAAAGGTAACAAGCATCGGATCCATGCAGGATCAATCTCTTCAGTGATGCTCAATCACTTTGGGTTTGTAGGTGTGTGCGTTTGGGTTTTTCTCACTTGATGATTTTCGCTCAAAGTCCTCGGAGGATGGGATGCTCTCAAATGACAAGTGTCAGTTTCTCTCGGAGCAGCCAACCAGCTAGTGGTTGTAGGGGCGGCTATTTATAGCCTAGGGAGCAGCCCGACATGATAAGACATAAATGTCCTTCAATGATATGACCGTTAGGTGGGTAGATATTTTGGGACAGCTGGCACAAGGCACAGCAACGGTCGGAAATTTGAGTATCAAATTCCTCAGGGCTATCATGTTCCTCACTGTGTAGGCAATCCGCACTGGCGAATTCCTAACTCCTCAGTCAGAACAAATTCCTCAGAGACCAGAAGAACCTCGTCTCTGTCACTGAAGAATATGACTGAACTGTATGAGATTTCCAATGGCTTCACTCGAAGGGATTGGTAGGTGTAGGATTTTGAGATGAGCATCACTTGGAAATTTTTCCTTAGTATTTCCTCGACCCCCTTTAACAGTACTGTAGGATCGAAAGTATGTCTAGAGGGGGGTGATTAGACTAGTTGACCAAATAAAAATCTAGCCTTTTTCCCAATTTTATTTCTTGGCAGATTTTAGCAACTTTGCACAAGTCAAGCAATCAACCTACACATGCAATTCTAAGAGTATAGCAGCAGAATGTAAAACAATTGCATATGAAGGTAAAGGGAGGAGTTTAAGGGAGCAAACGCAATGTTGACACGGAGATTTTTTATCCATGGTTCCGATAGGTGGTCCTATCGTACATCCACATTGATGGAGACTTCAACCCACGAAGGGTAACGGTTGCGCGAGTCCATGGAGGGCTCCACCCACGAAGGGTCCACGAAGAAGCAACCTTGTCTATCCCACCATGGCCGTCTCCCACAAAGGACTTGCCTCACTCGGGTAGACCTTCACGAAGTAGGCGATCTCCTTGCCCTTACAAACTCCTTGGTTCAACTCCACAATCTTGGCAGAGGCTCCCAAGTGACACCTAGCCAATCTAGGAGACACCACTCTCCAAGAAGTAACAAATGGTGTGTTGATGATGAACTCCTTGCTCTTGTTCTTCAAATGATAGTCTCCCCAACACTCAACTCTCTCTCACAGGATTTGGATTTGGTGGAAAGAAGATTTGAGTGGAAAGCAACTTGGGGAAGGCTAGAGATCAAGATTTATGTGGTTGGAATGGGATATCTTGACCTCAACACAAGTGTAGGTGGTTCTCTCTTAGAAAATATGTGTTGGAAGTGTAGGCATGTTCTGATGGCTCTCTCCATGAATGAAGAGTGGGTGGAGGGGTATATATATCCTCCACACAAAATCTAACCGTTACACACAAATCACCAAACTCGGTGGGACCGATTCAGAGAACTCGGTCAGACCGATTTGGTTCATAATGTGACCGTTAGGCATTTCGATGGGACTGACATGTCAACTCGGTGGGACCGATATCATTAGGGTTAGGGCATAACGTAATCTCGGTGAGACCGATTACACAAACTCGGTGAGACCGATTTTGGTAATAGACAAACAGAGAGTTGGTCAGGCAAACTCGGTGGGACCGATTCGCTCATCTCAATTGGACTGAAACGTTATGAAAGGGAAACAGAGAGTTTGCATTGCAATCTCGGTGGGACCGATCGCTCATCTCGATTTGACCGAAATGTTACGAAGGGAAACAGAGAGTTTGCAATCCCATCTCGGTGAGACCGAGATCCCTATCGGTGAGACCGAAAAGACTAGGGTTTCTGGCAGTGGCTATGTCAACTGAACTCGGTGGCTCTGGATATGAAATTTCGGTGGGGCCGAGTTGGACTTTTTGGTTTGGGACATATGTGGATATGAGAAAGTAGTGGAGGGTTTATGGAGCATATCACTAAGCATTTTGAGCAAGAACCTCATTAAGCAACACCTCATCCCTTCTTAATAGTATTCGCTTTCCCTATAGACTCAATGTGATCTTGGATCACTAAAATAGAAAATGTAGAGTCTTGTGCTTTGAGCTTGAGCCAATCTTTTGTCCTTAGCATTTTGAAGGGTCCACTTTCTAATCCATGCCATGCCAATCATTGAGCTTTCCTGAAATATTTATCTGGAAATAGCATTAGCTCAATGAGCTATATGTTGTTAGGAATTACCAAAACCACACAGGGATAGTTGCACTTTCAATCTCCCCCTTTTTGGTAATTGATGACAACATATAGATCAAAGCTTTGACAAATGATGAATAAGATTGAAAAACATCATCGCTTTGAGAAGTATGTGATAAGCAAGAGCTCCCCCTAAATTTGTGCATTATTTAAGATTTGCTTTTGAATGCAAATGCACAATCGATTAGGATCATGGGTTACTCTTCCATGTCACATACATCTTGGTGGAGCGCTCAAAATGATAGAAATTAAAAACATGCACTCATCACCAAGCAAGTGAATGATCATCTAAGGATATAAGAGATAAAATCATCCAACAAGCATTAAGGGTAGCATATGATCAAACACATGATCAACAAGTGTCTCACACGGACACAAAGTATCTCACACAAGCACACAATAAAAAAGTTCAACCAAAATAGCAAGAGAGATAAAAAAGCAACACTCTCTCTCCCTTTGGCAACAAGTTACCAAAAAGTTCAAAAAAGCATAGTGCTAAACGTCTCTCAGGCTTGGTCTTTGGGAGGTGGTGTTGAGAGAACTCCAAGGACGAAAGCTTCCGATGAAGTAGCTGGAGCTGGTGGAGTAGCTGCTGGAGGTGGAACTGGAGCTGTAGCTGCTGGTGTTGATGTTGTACCTCTAGTATCTGTCACGGGCACTGCAGCTGATCTCTGGCTTCTGGGCACTCTAGCAAAAGCATTTGTGGTAGACTTGCCCTTCTTCTCCTCTGCTTCCTCCTGGAGTTGCTCAACTGCAGTTTGGATCTTAGTTACCTTGACATCAAGGTCATAGAATTTCTGCTCAATTATCCTCTCCAAACTCTCATGGTTCTTGGTCAGGGTGGCCAAGCCCTTCTCAATCCTCAAGGTGGATTGGATCAGATATCCAAGCTGACCTTGCTTGCTCTTCAAGAATACCTGAGATGCCTCCTCTACAGTTGGCATCTTTGCAGCTTTCTCTGCCCTTGCCTTCTCTCTCTTCTCATGTGCTTGCACTGATGCGGGGTCATCCTCATTCATCACCACAGTGTTGTTTTCAAATTCAGGGTATATGGCCAGGTGTTCCTTATCCAAGAGATAAGTCCCGGTGCCCATTTTAGAATTGATGAGCTGCTGAATTTGTGGGGCATACCCACAGCTTCTCTTCTGGTCAGCAGCAGTCCTCTTGATTGTCTCAACAATCAAACTCATGACCTTGAACTTCTGTGGGACATCAAATATATGCAGCAAGTTTATAGCATGTCCTCTGATCATCTTGTGATCGCCTGACTTGGGTAGCAGTGTGTGCCTTAGAATCCAGTTTATGGTAGGCAGACCAGATAGCAAGAAGTGGACAGATCCATACTTATGAGTATCCAAAGCATCATGTGGGATCTCTTTGTACATGTTGGCCATTGTATTGTGGTCTTTCTTCTTCTCAGCATAAATATCCAAGTCATCCTCATGTTCCTCAGGGGCATTGATAAGCTTGGCCCACTCATCAACTGTAGACTGGTATCTAGTACCCTCAGACATCCATACTATCCTTCCATCTGGATAGAAGTGGGCAGTGGAGTAAAACTGCATGATCAACTCATCATTCCACTTAGTGAGCTTCTGGGCAACAAATGTGTCAACTCCACATGCCTTGAAGCTACCATACACACCAGGGAAGTGATCCTCATTCTCCTTGATGAACTCCCAGTCAACCCATCTCATGTCACACACTATGGGCTTCTTATCAAGCAGAATTGTCTCATAGAAGTCCTGTTGTTCCTTAGTGTGAAACCTGTAGTCCACAACAGTTCTTCTCCTGATAGCATATGGGTCAGACTGTCTCCATAGTCTCAATCTTGCATCCTTCCTGATTTTCATGTTTTCTGCAATTGATGTGCATCATTGTGGTTAGGGATCTTGGGCTTCAGCTTCCTTAGCACTTGAGCTTCATCTTCTTCAACAGCTTCAAGCACTGGGGCCTTGTTTTTCTCCTCAGCAGGAATGTTTCTAGTGCTTCTCTTGGGTTTAGGCTTCTGAGTTGGAGCAGCAGCCTTGGGAGCAGCTTTGGGCTTAGATGGAGCAGCCCCTGATCTGATTGCATCTCCCATGAGCTTTTGTGCTTTAGGTGCTCGTGCAGCATCCTCTTCCTCTTCCTTAGAATCTCTCATCATTGATGGATTCCTAAGAACTTTGGCAGTAGTAGTTCTTGCCCTTTTCTTCTTCTTATCCTCACCAGCTGCTTCTTCTTCAGATCCAATGGTGAACTTCATGGTTTCACCTGTGGCAACTTTTCTTGGCTTTGACATGGGCTGTCTTCTTGCTGGCATCTTTGTTTTCATTCCTGGCTTAGTTGCAGCAGTTGTGCCATATTCCTTTTTTAGTACCTTTTTCTTTGAAGTGGCTTCATCTTCAAGAGCCACATAATCCTCATCTTCTAAATTAGAAGTTCTCTTCTTCCTTGTCCAGGTAGCAGCCTTTGGCAGGTTGCTGGGAGTGCTCCTACTGCCTTCATCATATCTGCTAGAGGGATCTGAACCCTCACTCATCTGCAGTTGTTGCTCAGACCTATTCTGACTATCACTTTGATCAGACATCTCTGCAAATACTCTGACAGCAGACCCTGTGAATAGGTTATAGATGAGGTAGAGTATATGAGCATCACAAAGTACAGGAGTTTTGCAAAACAGATGACTTAAAAACTTAGTTTTAGTTCTTCACAGAAAGCATTTCGGATCTACCAATTTGTAAACTCGGTGATACCGAAGCAGCTTTTGGAACCTAAACTAGTGAACTCGGTCAGACCGAGTCACAGTTTGGTGGTACCGAGACTGCTAGGGTTTCACAGAGAAAACAAACTCGGTCACACCGATTTGCAATTTTCGGTAAGACCGAAAATGCATGTGCTCTGGCCTAAGCCAAATCGGTGAGACCGGTTTCTACAACTCGGTCGGTCCGAGATGAATTCGGCGGAGACCTAACCCTAAATTTTCAAATCAAAACTAATCTACGAGACGTTTTCGCTGGACAGGATGATTTCAACCGTGGCAAGAATCATGGCAAAGCAATGTGCTAAGAATCAGAGTTATGGATTAGCACAAAGATCAAGTTCGTACCCTAGTTCAGCGGCGAACTTGCTACGGCGGCAACGGCGGGGCAGATTGCCGTTGACGGCGGCGGAGACCAGCGGTGGGAGGTCGCTGGCAACGAGAGGACGATTCGAAGACCCGAGGAGGCAGAGCAGGTTACGCGCGGGCGAAGAGGTTCGAAAAAATTTCCAAAATTTGGCCCGTCAATATATATAACCTGACCCTGTCGGTGTGACTGAGTGGAACGACTCGGTGGCACTGAGATGCAAAACTGCAAGCAGTTACTGCAACTCGGTGTGACCAAAAGGTTCTAATCGATTGCACCGAGATTGAAAACCCTAGATCAACTTAGTGATCTCGGTAGGACCGAAAGGGATGAATCGGTCAGACCAAAATGCACAAAGAGGTTTTGGAAGTTTAAGTCTATGACGAATCGGGGACTCCGAGTGTTCCTCACACAGAGTGGTTCGAATCTGACTTGGTCAAACTTTGTGATGTAGCATGAATAGAGTTTGAGACGAGAAAAGCATAGATAGCTAGAGGGAGTTCTTAGGCATTCTTGTCCATCCATTTGGCAAAAGAGAAAGAGCCAAACAATCAAAGCAACAAATGGATGTCCTTGAATGAGTAAAATATGCATCCAACATGCTCACACAAAAAAATGGCAAATGAAATATGTGACAAAGCATGCACAAACACTCTAGCATCTATCAAGCAATTTGGTGATGACTAGGTCATCTTTATATGAGTATATTGACTTAGGAGTCAAATGGGAACATTTGATCATAGGTCATACTCATCGTTTAAGCACAAGTGGGGTTACCACTTTTACATAAAGCATTGTTGTGTTCACACCATTAGAGTTGCTTTAGCTCAATTAATTAGACTAAAGCTCCCCCTAGATGTGATATCCCCCCTAAGAGGGATGAACTAACCTTGGGTTTTGTCGATGATGACTTCATGTAGGTGTTGAAGATGTGGATGCTCAATGTTGATGTAGATCATTCGGAGCAATCCTTTGGAGTGAGTTGCACTTTCAATACCTACACGGGTTAGTCCCACAAGGAACAAACAAGGATATCCATAGACATAGAGTGATGTGTACACAAGATGTTGTCCATGAACGCATTAGGTTACCTTGTCCCTTGTCTTACCAACAAGAGGGTTTGTGACTCCTTGAACTAGTGCAAGATATGGAAGTTGTTTGCACTTGTCCTCGCCAAAATGATAAGAGTGAAGTATGTTGGCGGAGTCACCCTCAAGAACTCTCTAGTTCTTCTTCTTCTGGATCCACACCATCTTATTGGGAATCCTTGGAGTTGTAGTCGTGCTTGATGAGGTAGAACTTGATGTAGTCTTGGGAACCCACTTGACCAAGGCCTTAGGTGCTTCTTCAAATGCATCAATTTCCTCTTGAAGCTTGTCCTTGCCTTTTTGCTTGTGGTCTTGTGGTGGAAGGTCATCTTGAGCTTGTGTCCCTTTGAAAGAAGTAGGATCATACTTCTCTTGTTGAGGAACAAACTTCGTCTTGGGGTATTGATCTTCTTCCCACTCAACTCCATTGGCATTGAACTTTCGTTCAAAACCAACACCTTGATTCTTCTGGTGTCTTCCTTGCTTGAGTACAATTTCCTCAAATTGCTTACTTCCGGCAAGGCTCTTGTAAACACCTTTCTCTATAATTCCCTTCAATAAGCTATTTTCTTGCTCAAGTGTAACTTGGCTAAGAGAATCATTAGTGGAATCAAGAGAACTACTAGAAGCAACAACATTGGGTTTAGCATGATTGTTGTTACTAATAGATGAAGCATCTTTCTTGTTCTTATTGTTAGATTTAACTTGTGGCATGTAAGTAGACAAGAGTAAACGCTTGGCAATGTAAGAAGAAATTTTCTTGCGAAGATCATAATTTATCGCCTTTAAAAACTCATGCTCTTGCTCAAGGTTGAGCTTTTCAATGTGTAGCTTCTCATGAGTCTTTAAAAGTTCTCGATGATCTTCCAAGGTAGTTTCATGAGCTAACTTAAGAGTGTTTAGTTCTTTAGTTAGACGCTCAATTTCCTTATTATCATCATCATTCGTTTTATCTTGATTAGCATGATTAACAGCAAATTCATCATAGTTTTCATGACTTGAGTTGTCAACAAGTAAATCATCATCTCCTAGCAAATCATCTTCATCACTATTGAAATCAACATACACGGGGTGTGTTACCTTTGGACCTTTAGCCATGAAGCATCTCCCAATTCCTTCATTTGGTGAGTCAAATATGTCATAGGAGTTGGTTGACACAAGTGCTAGACCGGCAACACCTTCATCTTGAGTATATTCGGAGTCGGAGTGATAACTTCTTTCAGAGTGATGGTCGGAGTCGGAACCGGATACCCATTCACCAACATGAGCTTGATGTCTTCATTTTGTGTAGCTCCTTGATGACTTGTCCTTCCTTTCTGAATCATTGCTTCTCCGAGAGGGTCTTCGTTCATAACGATCATCTCTATTCCTTCTTTCTCTTGGTGGCGATTCTTCTCTTCTACTTCTTCTTTTGGGAGAATCTTCTCTTCTTTTGTAGGGAGCCGTACACTCATTGGAGTAGTGTCCGGGTCTTCCACAATTGTAGCAATTACGCTCACGACTAGAAGATCTTTTGTCACTGTAGGACCTTGACTTGGAACTTCTTTCCTTGCTTCTACTTTTGTAGAACTTGTTGAAGTTCTTCACCATTAGGCTCAATTATTCATCGAAGGTTTGTTTCTCACTTGATGATGTGGGAGCTTCACATGAGGCTTTGTAGGCACCGCTTGACTTATTATGGAGCTCTTCCTTGTCCTTGAGTGACATCTCATGAGCAACAATCCTTCCAATGACTTCTGTTGGCTTGAGATCTTTGTAATTGGGCATCATTTGGATCAATGTGCACACGGTATCATGTTTTCGATCCAAGGCTCTTAGGATCTTCTTGATGATGAATTTTTCGGTCATCTCTTCACTTCCTAAGCCGGTAATCTCATTTGTGATGAGAGCAAGCCTAGAGTACATTTCAGCGACACCTTCACCATCCTTCATTTTGAACTTGTCAAGTTGACTTTGAAGCACATCCAATTTGGATTCCTTGACGGAGTCGGTACCTTCGTGCATATCAATCAAAGTATCCCAAATTTCCTTTGCATTCTCAAGACGGCTGATTTTGTTGAATTCTTCGGGGCACAATCCGTTGAAGAGAATATCACAAGCTTGAGCATTGTATTGCAGCATCTTCAACTCCTCCGCGGTAGCTTCACGGTTCGGTTCTCTCCCATCAAAGAATTCACCTTGCAAGCCAATACACACAATAGCCCAAACGGCCGGGTTATGTCCAAGAATATGCATTTTCATCTTATGCTTCCAACTAGCAAAATTTGTACCATCAAAGTAAGGACCTCTACGGTGGTAATTTCCCTCGCTAGACGCCATACTCTCCTAGGTTGTGAAACCAAGGCTATGACCACCAAAAGCTATGGAAATCAAAGCAAATGGAGACCAAAGCTCTGATACCACTTGTAGGATCGAAAGTATGTCTAGAGGGGTGATTAGACTACTTGACCAAATAAAAATCTAGCATTTTCCCAATTTTAGTTCTTGGCAGATTTTAGCAACTTTGCACAAGTCAAGCAATCAACCTACACATGCAATTCTAAGAGTATAGCAGCGGAATGTAAAACAATTGCATATTAAGGTAAAGGGAGGAGTTTAAGGGAGCAAATGCAATGTTGACACGGAGATATTTTATCCGTGGTTCCGATGGGTGGTGCTATCGTACATCCACGTTGATGGAGACATCAACCCACGAAGGGTAACGGTTGCGCGAGTCCACGGAGGGCTCCACCCACGAAGGGTCCACAAAGAAGCAACCTTGTCTATCCCACCATGGGCGTCGCCCACGAAGGACTCGCCTCACTCGGGTAGATCTTCACGAAGTAGGCGATCTCCTTGCCCTTACAAACTCCTTGGTTCAACTCCACAATCTTGACGGAGGCTCCCAAGTGACACCTAGCCAATCTAGGAGACACCACTCTCCAATAAGTAACAAATGGTGTGTTGATGATGAACTCCTTGCTCTTGTGATTCAAATGATAGTCTCCCCAACACTCAACTCTCTCTCACAGGATTTGGATTTGGTGGAAAGAAGATTTGAGTGGAAAGCAACTTGGGGAAGGCTAGAGATCAAGATTTATGTGGTTGGAATGGGATATCTTGACCTCAACACAAGTGTAGGTGGTTCTCTCTAAGAAAATATGTGTTGGAAGTGTAGGCATGTTCTGATGGCTCTCTCCATGAATGAAGAGTGGGTGGAGGGGTATATATAGCCTCCACACAAAATCTAACTGTTACATACAAATCACCAAACTCGGTGGGACCGATTCAGAGAACTCGGTCAGACCAATTTGGTTCATAATGTGACCGTTAGGAATTTTGGTGGGACCGACATGTCAACTCGGTGGGACCGATTTCATTAGGGTTAGGGCATAACGTAATCTCAGTGAGACCGATTACACAAACTCGGTGAGACCGATTTTGGTAATAGAAAAACAGAGAGTTGGTCAGGCAAACTCGGTGGGACCGATTCGCTCATCTCAGTTGGACCGAAACATTACGAAAGGGAAACAGAGAGTTTGCATTGCAATCTCGGTGGGACCGATCGCTCATCTCGGTTTGACCGAAATGTTGCGAAGGGAAATAGAGAGTTTGCAATCCCATCTCGGTGAGACCGAAAAGACTAGGGTTTCTGGCAGTGGCTATGTCAACTGAACTCGGTGGCTCCGGATATGAAATTTCGGTGGGCCCGAGTTGGACTTTTCGGTTTGGTACATATGTGGATATGAGAAAGTAGTGGAGGGTTTATGGAGCATATCACTAAGTATTTTGAGCAAGAACCTCATTAAGCAACACCTCGTCCCTTCTTAATAGTATTGGCTTTTCCTATAGACTCAATGTGATCTTGGATCACTAAAATAGAAAATGTAGAGTCTTGTGCTTTGAGCTTGAGCCAATCTTTTGTCCTTAGCATTTTGAAGGGTCCACTTTCTAATCCATGCCATGCCAATCATTGAGCTTTGCTGAAATATTTATCTTGAAATAGCATTAGCTCAATGAGCTATATGTTGCTAGGAATTACCAAAACCACCCAGGGATAGTTGCACTTTCAAGTACGGTGTTTCCTATGACTCAAGAAAGATAAAATGAAACTACTAAGACAAAAGTCTTCACGCTTTATGTTCCTCGAATGGATACCTAGTCTTCAAGGTCACATCAATTTCTTCACTTTCGAAGTCTTCAGGAAGTCTTCAGAAATCCAAAGTATTTAGTCGAAGAACTTCATTTTTAGGGGTCGACTTTCTCTGTAAATATCAAACTCCTCATAGACTTATAGACTTGTGTACACTCATAAACACATTAGTCCCTTAACCTATAAGTCTTCAATACACCAAAATCACTAAGGGGCACTAGATGCACTTACAGTAGGGTATTACACCACATCGGTGGCCCGAACCAGTATAAACTCTTGTGTCTCTCGTTCTTTGGGTTTGTCGAGCCAGGCCTTGCGATAGTTGCGAGAGCGATCTTGGGAGAGAGAGATCTTCGTGCGCACCCTAGTGTTCGAACCTCAAGGGTTTTGCCGGAACCCGAAATCCAACAGCTTCTGCTTAGTTTACACAAACAGTTGTGAATATGCCATCCGTCATGTTTTTCGTACATATTCCATCCTAGTATCATGTGTTTGCCTTACATCAAAGTGGTGATTGTCAGTACCATGCATGAATGAGTTCTGAAGAGTGAATTTTATTGCTTTTTCTTGTCGGTTTTACTTGATGATTCAAAATCAATAAAGCGGGAGGAAAGTAGCAAGGAAGCGGATATAGGTGCTCCTTCCAAACGGAGGGCCTCTACAGATTCTACTCCGCCACCCCCCCCCCCCCCCCCCCTAGAAGATTTGCAAGACAACACATGCATAGACACTCAACGTAGCTGTGTTGATGATGAGCACGTCTCCCCTAGTGCACCATCACAGGTGCTCCCTCTAACTTGGCACTGTTATATGTGGTTGCATGTTACGTATGATGTCTAGCTTGTATTGCTTCTAATTTTGTTGAATTCCATCTACTTACTTTACACATTCTACTTGTGAATAAGACACGTGTTCCTGTTTCTTGAACATACAATATCTGTCTATCACACCATGTTCTTACATCAAAGTACTACTGTTGTGTAACCTGCAACAATCACTTATCATAAGACACGTTTGACTTGGGAGCGTGATATAGGTTCCATCTCGCATTCTTTTCTAGCTTGCACTACTTCTAATTTGTTGAAATGGCACTTATGACGACACAATTTTAACTTGGTAGAGTGATATTCGTTGCATCTTTCATATGGTGTCTAGCTTTCATTGCCTCTAATTTGTTGAAATGCCTTCTCCTTAGTTTACACGTAATAAGCTGTGAATATGCAATGTTGTGAATATGCAATGGCACTAATGACGAGAGACCTTTAACTTGGTAGTGTGATTTTGTTTGCATCTTGCATATGATTTATTTCTTGTATTGCTACACATTTGTTTAAACGCCAATTATGACGAGACACTGTTAACTTGGCAGAGCGATATTCGTAGCATCTTTCATATGGTGTCTACCTTCAATTGCATTGCTTCTAATTTAGTGAAATGTCTTCTGCTTAGTTTACACATCATAGTTCTGGTTATCTCATGTCGTTATGTTTTTCGTACATATTACATCCTCCTATCATGTGGTTGTCTAACATCAAAGTTCAGTTCGTCTGTATCATGCATCAATTCGTTCTGAAGAACTAAATTGTTATTCCTTTTTCTTGTCGGCTTGACTTAACATGGCACATAGAAAGAGGAAGGAACACAGAATGACAGGGAAAGGGAAGCGGAAGAATCCTACATATTCTGCTGGTACTGATGGTGCAATAGAAGGTCAAAGTCCAGCGGAAATTTTTACAAACAAGGTATCCCATGCTACACGAGCTGCAGAACAAGCCAAACAGAAACCAATAGCTGCCACCAAACAAGCAGAGACAGCCCTAGTTGTTGCACCACCTTCCACAGTACCACCAACTGCATGACTTACTCGTTGGTCAACTCAGCTAGCAGCACGTTCCCAAGCTCCCTTGCCACCTGACACTACTTCTGAAGCACTCTTGAAACAAGACGAGTTGGCAAGATCAGATGAACTTTGTGAGCTTCAACAGCAAGAAGGTAGTTGCTGGAGTCAAGTTACAGTTGCATGCTTCTTTATATGTAGTCTCACAGTTTGATGTACACTAACACTTCCTATGTTCGTTGTTGGACTAGCACCTAGGCACAAGAGGAAACAAACATCAGGGATAATGCTAAATAGGTTAACTAAATCTAGAGGAGGAAGAATGGAGATCCGTTTTGAGGCAGGTTTAAAAAGGCCACGTGATGCTACAGAATCAGCCAAGTTAGTATCAGAGGCAGCGGTTGCCGTTAGGTGTCATGTACGTATCCTCCCAACATGGATTCAGTACAGGAATGACAAAGACGAATCCCAGTTCAACACCTTCCTCGACCATTTATCTAAAAGTATGGTTATGTATGGAAACTAGTAATATCGTCTTGCTCTGTCCCATACTTTCTAGGTTGTTGATAATGAGACTCCCATAATTTTCAACAAATGAGGTTCAAGTTGGATAGCCAAGATGATGCAACTAGACAAGCTTGCACCCATGTTTTCAAGTCTGATCTGCGACAGTATCGGTATAACTTGAGGAAAACTCACTTTGAAGGCAAGGCTAATAGTGAACTTGCCCAAACATCTCCAGTGGAAAATATATCAGATGAAGACTGGAGAGGCCTCGTTAAACAATGGTCTGATCCAAAGTATTAGGTACATTATATATATGTGATCAGATCACATGTTGAAGTCCTATTTATGCATGGGCCTCACAAATCTATCTTCTTGTAGGTGAACTGTTCAAAGAACAAGGCCAACCATACGAAAGTGAAATTCCAACATACGACAAGATCTCGTAGCTATATTGCACACTGCGAGGCTCTTGTAATTAGCTGTTGTTTCACTCTTTTCGCTGTACCATATTATCAGATCTATATTGACTTGTTCCAAATGCAGAGGAAAGCCCGCAAGGACCAAAAAGTACCTGAACCAAATGCTGTGGAAATCTTCAAGGACTGTCACACCAGCAAGACGAAGGGCATGACTACACCAGTCAAAGCCGCTGTTGTAAGTCCTTAATCCTCATGCCTTTTAACTATTACTTACTCTGACTTGTGCATTAAACTACATGGTTTGCAGCCAATGTCTATTACTCTTTTCAATTTTATACACAATTGTCTTAGCGTATCATTGCACCTTACAAGGTTTAAAAGAGAGGAGTGATGTTCCTTTGATCTTGATCTGTAATCTAGTTCCGTGCTGGACTTGCCCACACAGCGTTACAATTGCCTGTTTGTTTGTTCTCAGTTGTTTTGTGATATGAATGATGTCATACTATGCTTACCATATTATAAACTTTGTCTCTTTATCCTTAGTTGTCAATACAATGTGAAGAAATAGACAATACATTGGCCATAGTACATGGTCATATGTTTGGAACCTGGTTTTATTATGTACTTTGCAGTAAAATACAACTAATATTTTACATGGGTTCACCAGAATAAGTTCTGTATATAGACCAAAGCTATTTTGTTTGGTTTTGCTGTCTCCTTAATATCTTCTGTTCTGGTACTACTAATGTAAAAACTCAACTTTTCAGCAAGCTATGGAAAAAATGGTGGAACCGCCACCTTCTGAAGGTGGCGAGGCAACCATAACCGCAATGTCAGCTCTTGCTGTAGTGGGTCAGTACCTGTCCACTAACAGTGCGAAAAGCACGTTCCTGCGTAATACTGGGTTGGTTGTTAAGGCAATCTCGTCCAAACTGCCTCATGATCAAGATATGCAAGCTCAAAACTATGTTATATGTGCACTCCAGACACAAGTCCATTCCCTAAAAGAGACCCTTTGTGAAACAAGGACAGACATTGTTCGATGTCGTCAAGATATGCATGTCTTTGAAACCAGACTATCAGACATTTGCTATGTTGTTTAGGAGCCTAGGAGAAATGAAGGCGAAGGTTATGGTGCTCCATCGGACAATACAGCATGAAAACGTAACAGTCAAGTCAAATGAACTGAGCTTCTGAACTTCTGGTGGTGCATTTATCTGCCAGACTATTAACTTTTATGCCAACCTTCCTTTTGTTTTATAGTTGTAATTTGTTTTGTTGTGATACAAAATTTGTTCTTAACGTGCAGCCACCGGCTGAAGAAAACAGCAAGCCATTTTTGTATAGTGTAGGGTGTTCCCTATATTTGCACTCGTGTCGATCTTTGATGCCCAGTGGATGTAATCTGTGCAATCTCCTAATAGCCTAGCCTTAGTTTCGGGCTTATTTATTTCCTAGTCTTCTTTTTCCCTGGTTTGCTAGTGGCCGCAACAACCATGGGCCATATACGGACCGTGGTAACCTTGACCCTTCTACAGGTCGTAGGATCCATGGGCCTCCTACGGGCCGTCAATAAATGGGCCTCCAATAGGGCTGTAGTATCGGTGGGCCTCGGGCCGTCGGATAAATGGGTCTACATGGGCCATAAACGGGCGTAATTTGTATCGACCCAACACGGTAACGGGTCGTTAACAGGCCGGAGGACAGCAAAGGCTTAATTCTGTCACAGGCATAACAGGTCGTTAATGGGCCAAAATATAGGACGGTCTGGAAATGGCGCAACGGGTTAACAGGCCACAAACAGGCCGACTCTTGCCACGGGCCGAATTTGGCCCATTAGGGGAACAGGCCAGTAACAGGCCGGAAGTAATCGAGGGCCGGAAAGGAGCCCAAGAACGTATGGGCCATCAGTAGGCCGAAAGCTAACACGGGATGGAAACGGCCCACGTGAATCATGGGCCGTTAATGGGTACAAAGGAATTTACTGTTCATTATGGGCTAGAGTCACTGTGGGCCTCTAAAGGGCCTAAAGATACGAAAGGCCTCATATGGGCCGAAAGACGTCTTGGGCCATAGATGGGCCAAAAGTGAAATGGGCTGGTGTTATATTCGACGCCCACATGACGTTGTTGGGCCGATTTTGGGTAGGCCCTGACGGGCCATGAGTTACCGGGCCGTAAAATGGGCTATTTGCGAAGAGATTGTTAACACGCTTTTCATGGGTGAGCCCGCTAACTTTTGACCAAGTCAAACGTGCCGGCCTTTGTAAGCTAAATGGGCCAGTGGTGGGCCGTCGCACGTGTCGACATATCATAGGCGCCTATCTGACCCACTGACGAGCAGACACGTGTTTCCTCCGGCCAATGAGAATTTTACACGTGGAAAATCCCCATTTGTCCGGGCTGTTAACGGGTTATCAGATCCAAAACCGAACCCGATAGCTTAACGGCGATCCGTTACGGTGGATGCCACGTGTCGGTCACCCTTGACGAAAGCACTTCTGTGACGCGTGATTTATCGTCATGGAAGTGGACACTTCCGTGATGATAATTTTGGTAATGTCATGGAACACTTCTACGACAGCACAGGTATGACTATCTTGATTCTGTCATAAAATCGTCATAGATGTACATGCATGACAAAAAATGTGACCTACTGTGACAAACACGTATCATCACGGAAGTGTATTTTTTTGTAGTGATATAGCTGAAGATGGGCACTGGACGCCTCCAGGGGGGCCACAAGCCCTAGGGGGGCGCCCCCAGGCTTATGGCCACCTGGTGGGTCCCCTCTGGTATTTTCTTCGCCCAATATTTTTTATATATTCCAAAATAATTCTCCATAAATTTTCAGGACTTTTGGAGTTGTGCAGAATAGGTCTCTCAGATTTGCACCCTTTCCAGTCCAGAATTCTAGCTGCCGGCATTCTCCCTCTTCATGTAAACCTTGTAAAATAAGAGAGAAAGGGCATAAGTATTGTACCATAACATGTAATAACAGCCCATAATGCAATAAATATCAATATAAAAGCATGATGCAAAATGGACGTATCAACGGTGGCTTCGGTTTTCCCCTCCGGGAGGGAAGTTCCCCCGGCGGAATCGCTCCGCCAGAGGGCAAAAGTGTTCCTGCCCAAGTTCCGCCTTGAGACGGCGAAGCTCCATCCCGAAAGTCCTCTCCTGATTTTTTTTTCTAGGTCAAAATGACCTATATACCAGAAGATGGGCACCGGAGGTGCGCCGTGCCGAGCACAACCCACCAGGGCGCGCCTGGGGCCCTAGCGCGCCCTGGTGTCTTGTGCTCACCAGGTGAGCCCCTTCTAGTAGTTATTTGCTCTAGTATTTTTTATATATTTCAAAATAATTCTCCGTAATTTTCAGCTCATTTGGAGATGTGCATAATAGCTAACTCTGACATGGCCTTTTTCAGGTCCAGAATTCCAGCTGGCAGGCCTCCGGTGCCCATCTTCTGCTATATGAGAACGATTTTTTGTGATGTGATACTTTCCAATTCGAGAGAAGGTACAATTACCTTATCAAGTTCTACTTTTCTCCCACTCACTTCTTTCGAGAGAAACTCCTCTAGAAAGGGCACAGTCTTAGCAACAAAGATCTTGTCTTTGGATCTGTGGTAGAAGGTGTACCCAATAGTTTCCTTAGGGTATCCTATGAATACGCACTTCTTCTATTTAGATTCGAGCTTATCAGGTTGAAGCCTTTCGACATAAGTGTTGCATCCCCAAACTTTAAGAAACGACAGCTTAGGTTTCTTGCCAAAACACAGTTCATATGGTGTCGTCTCAACGGATTTAGACGATGCCCTATTTAATGTGAATACAGTTGTCTCCAATGCATAACCCCAAAACGATAGTGGTAAATTGGTAAGAGACATCATAGAACGCACCATATCTAATAAAGTACGGTTATGACGTTCAGACACACATTACGTTGTGGTGTTCCAGGTGGCGTGAGTTGTGAAACAATTCACATTGTTTTAGATGAAGGCCAAACTCGTAACTCAAATATTCGCCTCCACGATCAGATCATAGAAATTTTATTTTCTTGTTACGATGATTCTCCACATCACTCTGAAATTCTTTGAACTTTTCAAATGTTTCGGACTTGTGTTTTCATTAAGTAGATATACCCATACCTACTCAACTCATTTGTGAAGGTCAAAAAATAATGATACCCGCCGCGTGCCTCAACACTCATCAAACCGCATACATCGGTATGTATTTGTCGGATCACGGGTTCCAACAAAACCCTCAAGGTTCGAACACTGGGGTGCGCACGAAGATCTCCCCCTACCGATCCACGTGCTAGCTTCGCTAAGATCTCAAGGACTAACTCGAAGAACTCGCAACACAATGGACACAAGATTTATACTAGTTCGGGCCATCGTTGTGGTGTAATACCCTACTCCAGTGTGGTGGTGGTGGTGGATTGCCTCTTGAGCTGAGGATGAACAGTACAAGGGGAAGAACGGCCTCCTGAGGCGAGGCGCTCTTGTGCTTGGTGGGTGTGAGGATGAACTGAATGAGTTCGAGACCAATTGCCTCATACTGTGGTGGCTAATCCTATTTATAGAGGCCCTGGTCCTCTCCCCAAATATTGAGCGGGAAGGGAGCCAACAACGGCCAATTTGAAAGGGGACAGCTAGTACAGCTTATCCTGACAAAAGCAGTCTTCGCCTGCAAAAGGCTCTGGTGGTGACGCCGCCTTGGGCTCCATGGTGACCTCCGTCTTGCCGTCCTGCTGGTCTTGGTCTCATTGCACTGATATGGAAACCTTTGCTTGACGCCTCGGTACTCTGCGCCTGCGCTTGCTTCCTTAGCACCAAAGAGGAAACAAGGACACTGTGCGCGCTGGTGCCCGCCTGGTCTCGGTCGTCATGGCTCATGTCACGAGAACCTCGCGAGGTTTGCCTTGCCTTGATCTCTCCGCCCCTCGCGACCCAACCTGATGAGGACGCTCCTGAAGGGGTCTTGTGCCGTCCGCCTCGTGAGGCTTGGCCCCTCGCGAGGGTCTTGAGTGCTTGTTGGTGAAGATGGGTCGTACGGGCCCACTCGCAGAGCCACGTCGTGGGCCGCAGGCAGGCAAGTCTGGGGACCCCCGTTCCAGAACGCCGCCAGTAGCCCCGGGGCCCAAGGCGCGCTCGTGCTTGGCTTCGAGGCGAAGCCAAAGGTCAAGTGCGGAGCGCCGCGGGCCCCAATAGCCTGCGGCCTTGGTCGACGTGTGGCGGTTGATTGGACGTGGGCGTCTTCGCTTCCCCACGCTGCCTCGGCAACTGCCCGACTTGACAAGTCCCTGCGACATGCAAGGAAAAACCATCATTACCTGTGATCGTGGGGGGCACTGGTTGGCCTTCTCTCGCTATAAATGGGGAGGGGGCGGAGCCCCCGCCGCCCATCTCTTCCTATTCCACTTGCTTCTCCCCCTTTGCTCCATTGCCGCCACCAATGGAGCCCATCCGAAGCTTTTCTGCTGCGAAGAAGGGAAAGACTCCCATCGACGGGCCGGTGCCGCTCCCGCCGAAGAAGAGGCCGGTCCACCGCCGCGACGTGGCGGCGATGCATGTGGTGACAAGGCCTTCGTGCGAGCGGCCTCCTCCCGGGTATCCTTTACCCATGTACGGCCAAGATGGGGGCTCAGGAGGGAGAGGTGACGAGCGTCGGCACGTGCGCCGCGGCCATGGTCGCCGTGCTGCGGTGGCGCGCGTTGCCGCCCCTGGAGTCCATGCCACAGACTCCTTGCGCGAGCTCGTGCTGTGGGCAGTGATGCCTCCGAGCACTTGGATCCGCTTCCCTTCCTTCTTCTCAGCCAAGATGCCGCCGAGGGGGCCCCTCGAGCTTTGGCTGCAGCACACCGACTGCGACACGCCGGCGACTGGAGCGGAGGTCGAGGCCATCTCTTCGGGGAAGATCTTCATGACCCGAGGCTGGGGTGAGGTCGCCCGAGTTTGTCGTGCGGAGGGCGCCCTCGCGATCCACTTCGTGTACGACGGTGCATCCATGCTGTCCTTCAAGGTCTTTGATGCAGAAGGCCGCCGTCTGGAGTGTTGCCCCAGGCGGAGTCATCAGGCTGGCGCCGCAGCTGGGGCAGGGTCTGCTGCCCGCGTTGCCAGCGGCTCCTCTGGAAGCAGCGGCGACACTTGGGAGTCCAGTGATTCTCCCGAGCTCTACGAGACCCCGGAGACAAGCGACGACAGCTGCGTGCCCCCAAGCTCCCGCCGAGCCCGGAGCAGGGCTGCAGCATTAGGCCGCCGCCGCCACTGATCTGGATGAGGTTGGCACCGGCCTCTGGTGGCCCACTATTGATGATGGCGTCATCCATAGGGGCACGTGTAGATAGGATTCCCCGAAGTACTTGCCTTTTGCTCCCTGAGGAATCAAGAAGTACCCCGTGGGGGCGTGTAAAGGGTTTGTAATATCTTTTGTCAATATCGTCTTTATTATGAACTTGCGCGAGGTCGAATCCTGCTTCAGCTCGGTCTCCCCTTTCCAACCTCGCGACGACTTGGTTCTCTACGCTGACAGGTCACGGTCCCCAGGCAGGCTGCAGCCTTCGCTGGTATGCCAGCTCGCGTGCCGTGGTCAAGGCTAGGAGGTGAGCGGCCCGAGGTCCAGTAAGAGTCCCTGAGGCGCGATGCTCAGGAGGTCCCCTTTAGCGCTCAAGCAGTCATCGAGAGGCGAGAAAGGGGGTGATGTTGCCGCAGCAGGGCTGCGGCTGGCGTGGTTCTTAGTCCTTAGTGGTTTAGCCAACCCGGGCACAAGACTTATCTTGACGGTGCGAAGTCGATTCCTCGTGATGTGCCAGATTCATGCGTAGGTGTCCGCAACATAGCTAGGTCAGGCCCATACGAGCCTCCCCTCTTCTCCACGCTCTCCTTTGTGCCCTACGTACTCAGGTCCCGGCCCTCGAGCGAGCTCAACCGCCGCTGGTATGCCAGGTCGCGTGCCGTGGTCAAGGCCAGGGGTGAGGGCTGGAGAGCCAGTAAGAGCTCCTGAGTCGCGATGCTTAGGAGCCCCCCTTTTAACATGCAGGCAGATTGCACGGGGGAAGAGGGAGCTCGCGGTGCCGCCTGCCGTCATCCTCAGGAGATTCCTGCAAGCAAGCACAAGGAGAGACACAGTTTGCCATTATGGTTGCCAGTCTGCCGCCGGTCGCTCCGCGAGGAGATGAAGGCACTGAGGGCCTAGTGAGGTGATGTGCGCGGGGCGAGCCGCGGGCCAGAGCTCGACCGCTCAGGTTTGTCGACGTTGCAGGGACGGACCCGAGCACAAACGTCGTGCCAGTGTGAGTAGCCCCCATGGCGGGTGAGAATCAAGCAGGTGATAGTCATAGGTAGATTAAGCATGGAAAGCAAATTGGCTCGAGTAAATGCAGTGAAGATACATGCCACTGGGACAGGCCCGAGCAGCTCGGGGATGATGCAGCCCGAGGGGCGCCCCCAGGAAGGTAAGTTAAAGACATGAAAAGGGATACATGCCACAGGGATGGACCCACGTGGCCTGGGAATGACGTAGCCCAGGGGGCGCTCCCAGCTAAATAAACTTGGAAAATGTCACCTGGTTCTGTTGCTGAAGGGATGTTGGGGCAGCTGAAGGTACGCGGCGAAGGGATCGCTCCTCACGAGCCACCAGGTCCCTGAGCCTCGGGAGGCTTTGGGAGTCCAGGCGGTTCCTTGAGGACCGTCTCCATCTCTGTCAGGACGGTGTGATGCTTGGCCTCCTGAGTTGCCAGGGCGCGCTGCAAGTTGCGCTGATAGGCGGACGCCACGCTCGGCAGGCCAAAAGGCATGCGAACATAGCTGTGTGGTGGGCCCTCGCAGCGTCCCACGCGCGAAGGCCAGAAGAGCTCCTGAGATGCGGCCCTGTTGAGCCCTGGGACATCGATGCAGACGCGCAGCCCGGCATCCTCGCCTGGATGGGGAGCTGCGCTTGGTGAGCGGCGGCCGCCGCGCATGGCCCTTGCGTCCTGCAGTTCCTGAGTGGTCTTGGTGATGAACTCCTGAGCGGTGGGCGCTCCTCGCCCTATGTCCTCTTGAGGAAGACGTGTCACGAAGCATGCCTCCAACTGGTGCCCGAGCGCCTCCCTCGTGATGTTGGCAAGGTCTGAGGCCCTCCAGAAGAGAGCCCCCGAGCCCTGCCCGAGAAGGGTGCCGGGCGCGCCTTCCTATGCGATGGAGGGAGGCGCCCCAGGTGCGGGCGCCGATCCGGTCGTGGCGCCGCTTGAGGCGCCGCTTGCCTGAGGCCCTGCACGGAGCAGCTGCTTCTTCTTCTTGGGGTGGCCTCAGGAGGGCACTCACCCTTGCTGTCGGGGTCGTCGATTGCTGCAGCTTGGAAGGCACGCTCGAGGGAGCACACCGCGTCTCTTTCTTTGCACGGGACTGTGATGATTCCGCTGCTTCCTGGCATCTTGAGGACATTGTAGCTGTGATGGGTCACCGCCATGAACTTGGCCAGGGCTGGATACCCGAGGATCGCATTGTATGGCAGACGGATGTGGGCGACGTCGAAGTCGATGAGCTCAGTGCGGTAGTTGTTGCGTTGTCCAAAGGTGATGGGGAGGCGGACCTGCCCGATCGGGTAGTGGAGCCATCGGTAACTCCTGAGAAAGGCTTGGTGGGCTGAAGCTGATCATACGGCACTTGGAGGTTGTCGAACGTGTCGACGGACAGGACGTTGAGCCCTGCGCCGCCATCGATGAGACTCTTGGTAACTTGCATGTTGCTAATGACTGGTGAACAGAGCATCGGGAGGGCGCCAGCGGTAGTCGCACACTTGAGCTGATCTGCCGAGCTGAACGTGCTGAGCAGACGCATGGCCTCGAGCTTGGGGAGGACCGCATTCACCTCACGAGAAAACTGTTTGAAGATACGCTGCGAGGCTGGGGCTTGAGCTCCGCCCAAGATGCAGGTGATAGCACGCGGCTCCTGAAAGCCCCCAACCCCCTCGTCTTGATGGTGGTCGTCATTCCTTCTTGGTGGTGGCGGTAGTGGAGGAAGACCGGTGTTGCCCTGAGGACGATCCTCACGAGGCTGGTCCCTCCAGGCGCCCTCGCGTGGCTGATCCTGCCAGCGGTCCTCACGAGGCCGGTCGCGCCACTCCTAGCGCGGGCCACGGTCATCCCAGCGTCCGCCACCATGTCCTCCTCCTCGGCCGTATCCCCGGTCGTTGCGCTTGGGGCGTCGACCGAAGCGTCCTTCTCGAACGGCTCTGAGCTCTTGACAGTCGCTGGTGTTGTGGCTATGCAGGTTATGGAAGGCGCAGAACGGCTGGCTGCTCTTGGATGACTCGGGCTGGTCTCTGCCGCGCTTGGTGTCTGGCTCCGCCGCGAGCACGGCTGCTCCCTTGCGCTTCACATCCTTGGCCTTGGCTTCCTTCTCCTTCGGGTCCGCAGCCGGGAGCTCGAGGAGGGAGAGGCGCCCCTCCTCAGCTCTTGCGCACTTGGTCGCCAGGTTGAACAGCTCCAGAGACGTGCACAGCTCCTCGTGGATGGCGAGCTCCTCCTTCATCTTGACATCGCAGACGCCATCAGAGAACGTGGAGATGATGGCCTCATCCGTCACCTTGGGGATCTTGAGGTGAACGTTGTTGAAGCGCTGGATGTACTTCTGGAGGGTCTCTCCTGGTTCTTGCTTGACGCGGCGTAGGTCATCCGCAGCCGGTGGGCGGTCGCGAGTGCCCTGGAAGTTGGCAACGAAACAGTCGCGCATCTCGTTCCAGGAGGAGATCGAGCCTGGAGGCAAGTTCAGGAGCCAGGAGCGGGCACCATCCTTGAGAGCCATGGGGAACCAGTTCGCCATGACTTTCTCGTCGCCGTTGGCCGCCTCGATGCTCAGCTTGTAGAGCTGCAGGAACTCCGCGGGGTCGGGGTGCCGTCGTAGCGAGGGAGCAGATCCGGCTTGAACTTACCCGGCCAGGTGACGCTACGTAGCTCAGGGGTGAAGGCGCGGCAGCCTGCCGTGGTCACCGGGGCTCTGCGCTGGTGGAGAACTTGTCCTGGATGGGGTCCATGCACCGCCACCGCAGGCGGCACGCGGTCTTGCCGTGGTGGCGCAGGGAGCGCGGGGGCATTTTCTCGCAGCCGAGGGACTTCTTGGCAGCTTCTTTCTTCTTGCACGAGCGCCATACGCAGCAGGTCATGCCGTGGGGCCGCGCGCCTTGGCGCCAAGACTCTGTCTTGGGGCAGAGGTGGTGGAGGCGCTCCATGGGCCACACCGCCCGCGGCTGGCAGAGGGCGAGGCAGCGAGAGGGACGGCGCAGGGGAGCCCCCTGCGGCGCTGACAAGCTCGGTGATGCGGTTGAGCCAGTCCTCATAGAGGTCGTCGATGGGGCGGTAGCGCAGGAGCTCGCGCGCCATGCACAGAGCGGCCTGCGCGTCCACGGGAGCACGACGAGCGTCGGATGATGAACCGACCGGGGTCAGTGATGGAGTGGCGGTGCGGCCGTCCCGCCGCAACGAGGGGTGCAGCGAGGATGCTTGCTGCTCGTTCCCCGCCGGGCCGGTGGCGGCGTTGGCGGCAGGCGACGGAGAACGACGGGGTGGCCCGCCGACGGGAGCCGTCTGAGCAACACGGGTGGCGAGGGCAGCCCGGCGCTCAGCGCGAGCGCGGCGAGCGTCCGCCATGGAGACGATGAAGCAACGGGACGCAGAGCGACGGAAGGGAAGCTTCGGCGCACCCCTACCTGGCGCGCCAAATGTCAGATCACAGGTTCCGGCAAAACCCTCAAGGTTCGAACACTGGGGTGCGCACGAAGATCTCCCCCTACCGATCCACGTCCTAGCTTCGCTAAGATCTCAAGGACTAACTCGACGAACTCGCAACACAATGGACACAAGATTTAGACTAGTTCGGGCCACCGTTGTGGTGTAATACCCTACTCCGGTGTGGTGGTGGTGTATTGCCTCTTGGGCTGAGGATGAACAGTACAAGGGGAAGAACAGCCTCCTGAGGCGAGGCGCTCTTGTGCTTGGTGGGTGTGAGGATGAACTGAATGAGTTCGAGACCAGTTGCCTCCTATTGTGGTGGCTAATCCTATTTATTGAGGCCCTGGTCCTCTCCCCAAATATTGAGTGGGAAGGGAGCCAACAATGGCCAATTTGAAAGGGGACAGCTAGTACAGCTTATCCTGACAAAAGTAGTCTTCGCCTGCAAAAGGCTCTAGTGGTGACGCCGCCTTGGGCTCCATGGTGACCTCCGTCTTGCCGTCTTGCTGGTCTTGGTCTCATTACACTGATATGGAAACCTTTGCTTGATGCCTCGGTACTCCGCGCCTGCACTTGCTTCCTTAGCACCAAAGAGGAAACAAGGACACTATGCGCACTGGCGCCGGCCTGGCGCCCGCCTGGCACCCGCCTGGTCTCGGTCGTCATGGCTCACATCACGAGAACCTCGCGAGGTTTGCCTTGCCTTGATCTCTCCGCCCCTCGCGAGCCAACCTGATGAGGCCGCTCCCGAAGGGGTCTTGTGTCATCCGCCTCACGAGGCTTGGCCCCTCGCGAGGGTCTTGAGTGCTTGTTGGTGAAGATGGGTCGTACGGGCCCGCTTGCAGAGCCACGCCGTGGGCCGCAGGCAGGCAAGTCTGGGGACCCCCGTTCCCAGAACGCCGACAGTATTATTTTTAATAAGTCATTAGCTCGATCCATTGTGCCGAAGAACGAACTTTTAGCCATCTTACCCATCAGGCATGGTTCGCAAGTATCAAATTATTCATAATCAAGTGATTCCAAAAGTCCATCCGCATGGAGTTCCTTCATGCACTTTACACCAATATGACCTAAACGGCAGTGCCACAAGTATGTTGCATTATCATTATCAACTTTGCGTCTTTTGGCATCAATATTATGAATATGTGTATCACTACGATCGAGATTCGACAAGAATAGACCATTCATCAAAGGTGCATGACCATAAACGATATTACTCATATTAATAGAACAACCATTATTCTCTGACTTAAATGAATATCCGTCTAGCATTAAGCAAGATCCAGATATAATGTTCATGCTCAACGCTGGCACCAAATAACAATTATTGAGGTCTAAAACTAACCCCGAAGGTAGATGTAGAGGCAGCGTGCCGACGGCGATCACATCGACCTTGGAACCAGTCCCAACGTGCATCGTCACCTCGTCCTTAGCCAACCTCTACAATCCCTACTTCCCTCTGCGAAGGGCCTTTCTTTTACTTTATGCAATTTTTATTTTTGAATTTGAGTCTCCGTCTTCTCTTATAAAAGCACCAACTAGGAGGCAATATGATCGTACTTGAGTATTGGGTGTAGTTAATATGCGAGTGTGTTTCATGAATGGATCAATGGTTGAGCATATTGGGCTAGGGATAACTTATTTTAGCGTTGATATTTTGAAAGTCATGGTTTCTTGTTGATATGCTTGAGTATTTAAATTATCATGTCAAAACTAGATTATTGCTTTGAATCACATAAAAGTCCAAATGTCCATGCTATAAAGAAAAGATTGTGATATGACATGTTAGGCAGCATTCCACATCAAAAATTCTGTTTTTATCACTTACCTACTTAAGGACGAGTAGGAGTTAAGCTTGGGGACGCTCATACGTCTCCAACGTATATATAATTTTTTATTGTTCCATGTTGTTATATTATCAATCTTGGATGTTTTATAATCATTTTATATCATTTTTTGGTACTAACCTATTGACAAAGTGCCAAGTGCCAGTTGCTGTTTTCTGCATGTTTTTCACATCGTGGGAAATCAATACGAAATGGAGTCCAAATGCAACGAAACTTCACGCAGAATTTTTTTGGACCAAAAGACACCTAATGAGCCCTGGCTATGCCTGGGGGTGCTCCGAGGAGAGCACAACCCACCAGGGTGCGCCAGGAGGCCCAGGCGCGCCCTGGTGGGTTGTGCCCACCTTGGGTGCCCCCCGGATTGCCTCTTTGCTCTATAAATACACCAATATTCCCAAAACCCTAGGGGAGTCGACGAAATGTTGATCCAGCCGCCGCAGAGTCTAGAACCACCAGATCCAATCTAGACACCATCTCGGATGGGGTTCACCACCTCCATTGGTGCCTCTCCAATGATGCGTGAGTAGTTCTTTGTAGACCTCCGGGTCCGTAGTTAGTAGCTAGATGGCTTCCTCTCTCTCGCTGAATTCTCAATACAATGGTCTCTTGGAGATCCATATGATGTAACTCTTTTTGCTATGTGTTTGTTGGGATCTCATGAACTTTGAGTTTATGATCAGTTATATCTTTTTATATCCATGAAAGTATTTGAGTTTCTTTGATCTCTTATATGCATGATCTCTTATAGCCTCGTATTTCTTCTCTGATATTTGGGTTTTGTTTGGCCAACTTGATCTATTTATCTTCAAAGGGAAGAGGTGCTTTGTAGTGGGTTCGATCTTACGGTGCTTGATCCCAGTGACAGAAGGGGAACCGACACGTATGTATCATTGCTACTAAGGATAAAATGATGGGGTCTATTTCTACATAGATAGATCTTGTCTACATCATGTCATCGTTCTTATTGCATTACTCCGTTTTTCCATGAACTTAATACACTAGATGCATGTTGGATAGCGGTCGATGTGTGGGGTAATAGTCGTAGATGCAGGCAGGAGTCGGTCTAATAATCTTGGACGTGATGCCTATATAATGATCATTGCTTGGATATCATCATGATTATTTGAAGTTCTATCAATTGCCCAACAGTAGTTTGTTCACCCACCGTTTGCTATTTTTCTCGAGAGAAGCCACTAGTGAAACCTACGGCCCCCGGGTCACTTTCTCATTTATTTGCCTTTGCGATCTACTTTTCCTTTGAATTTATTTTCAGATCTATTAAACCAAAAATACTTTGCTGCATTTTATTTTATTTGCGATCTATCTATTCAATCTATTACAACTTTATCCCATCCACGCACCAATTTGAGGCGTCCTTACCAGAAAGGGATTGACAACCCCTTTAACACGTCGGGTTGCGAGTGGTTGTTATTTGTGTGCAGGGGTTGTTTACGTTGTGTTGCTTGGTTCTCCTACTGGTTTGATAACCTTGGTTTCATCACTGAGGGAAATACCTACCGTCATTGTATTGCATCATCCCTTCCTCTTTGGGGAAATACCGACGTAGTCCTAGCCGGCATCAAAAGGAATTTTTGGCGCCGTTGCCGGGGAGGATCAAGTCAAGATAGTCTCCCGGCCACGCACCATTTCTGGCACTGTTGCCAGGGAGGATCTTCAACATACACCAGGTTCCTAATCACAAACCTCATCTCCTCGCAATTTACATTATTTTCCATTTGCCTCTCGTTTTCTTCTTCCCCACTTCACAAAAGTTTGCCCTTTTATTTGCTTTCTTTTTCGTTTGCCTTTTTCTCGTTGGATCTTATGTTTGCTTATGTTGCCATGTGTCTTCTATTTGCTTGCTAAAAACTAATAATATGGATACTCATCCACTTGCTAATCGTTTTAAAAGATCCAATCATGATGAACCAATTTCTAGTGAGTTGAGTGCACTAGATTATCTTTATGAAGTTTTGCTTGAGATTCATGAATCTGAAGATTGTGATGAAGAAATTTATGAAGTGATTCATGATAGCTCCTTGAATGAAAAGCATGATTGCAATGATTTTACTATAAATTCTATTAATGTCAATTGTGCTAATAATATGCAAAACCCCAAGCTTGGGGATGTTAGTTTTGCTATGTCCACTACTTGTTGCAATGATCATGATTGGGGTGATAATGATTTTTATGATCTTGAAAATTTATTTAAGCCTCATGATCAATATGTTTGCGATAATATTGATAGTGGGTTTGGAAGAGTGTCAACTCTAGGTAAAAATAATCCCACATATTTGGACAATGTTCATTCTTATGAATTTTTCGATAAAAGTGGGATTGGAGAGGTCATGACTTTATTTGATGGTATTCCCACTATTTTGGAAGAGTGTCAGCTTTGCATGCATGTGGATCATGAAGAGAAAATTTTATATAATAGTTATATTGTTGAATTTGATTATGATCCTACATGTAATTATTACGAGAGAGGAAAATGTGGTTGTAGGAATTTTCAGGTCACTAAATTACCTCTCGTTATGTTGAGATTGCTATTGTTTTCTTCCATGCATATGCTAGATATTTATTGTCTTGATAATTTGTTTGCCTATAAGATGCCTATGTATAGGAAGTATGTTAGACTTAAATGTGTTTGTCTCATGATTTCTGATGCTCTCTTTGCGTTTCAATTATTATCTTTCATGTGAGCATCAATGAAATCTTATGCCTAGCTAGGGTCGTGAAACAATAGCGCTTGTTGGGAGGCAACCCAACGAATAAAATTTATTTTTGCTTTTTGCTTTCTGTTCTTGAGTGTTTGCACAATTACGCTACTGTTATGATTGTGTTTTTTGTGTTTTAATTAGTGTTTGTGCCAAGTAAAGCCTTTAGGATCTCCTTGGGTGATAGTTGTTTGATCTTGCTGAAAACAGAAACTTTTGCGCTCACGAAAACAATTCTTATTTTTAACCACAGCATGATAAAATACCAATTTTTTGCAGTAGATTAATACACAAATTACCCAGGTCGTCCTGATTGTTCAGAATTTTTGGAGTTCCAGAAGTAATTGAACAAATCAGATTGCTACAAACTGTTTTGTTTTGACAGATTGTGTTTTCTTTGCGTTGTGTGCTTATTTTGATGGCTCTATGGTTTTCTTTGATGAGTTTTTGCCATAGAAAAGTTGGAATACAGTAGATATAATGCAAAAATAAAATATGAATTGGTTTGGTATAGTACTTATGGTAGTGATTTGTTTTTCTTACACTAACGGATCTCACGAAGGTTTTGTTGAGTTTTGTGTGATTGAAGTTTTCAAGTTTTGGGTTATCTTACGATGGATGAAGGAATAAGGAGTAAAAAGAGCCTAAGCTTGGGGATGCCCAGGCATCCCAAGCTATTATCCAAAAATGAGCAAACAACTGAGCTTGGGGATGCCCCCAAGTGGCATCCCCTCTTTCTTCTAACGACCATCGGTATTTTACTCGAAACTATATTTTTATTCGTCACATACTATGTGGTTTGCTTGGAGCGTTGTCGGTGTACAAAAGTAGGGGCCTTTCTGTACCCCTTTTACTTGTGCACGGGCAATCGTAGCCACACCTGCGGCCATGCTTGGCGGGGCACAAGAAGCAAAGGTACGAGACTGCCAAGGCAGCACTCAAGCCAGAGGCATGAAGAGCGAAGGGGCAAGACGGGCTTCCCCCGACAACACCCTTGCCGGGGCGGCCTACATAGCCCCGGCAAGAGCCTTGCCGGGGCGACTTGCCCAGCACCAGTAAGGCCGCCACCCTTGAGCCTGAGAGCTCTGATACCATCGACAACGTCGAGACCAAGACTCAGGGGCGCCCGCGTGGTGGCATGCAGATCTTTGTGAAGACCAAAGGCCTGCGAGTCTAGATAAGAACCAGAAGACGGAGACCCCTGGCAAGATCCTTGCCGGGGACGGCCGAAGACCCCCGGCAGGATCCTTGCCGGGGACGCCCGCGAGACCCCGGTAAGACCCTTGTCGGGGGCATCTGCGGGGCCATGGCTAGGCCCGCACCCACCAACGTTTCGCTGCCCCGCATCCGTTCTGACGCGGCAACCAGCCCGGCAACTAGGCAAGCGCCTGCGTGGCAGCATGCAGCTTCTGTTAGAACTAGTCAAGCACCTGCGTGGTGGCATGCAGATCTTCGTGAAGACCCTGTCACTGCACCAGCACAGCAACCAGCCAGCCAGCGTGGCGTTGCATGCCTCGTCATCTTGGACGCGCGTCGAAGCAAGGCAAGGCGGCGACGGACGGGACGAGCTCTGTTGCCGCCTTCGATAAAGCAAGAGGGCACGTAGGCAGCGCATTAAATGTGTTTGTCCTGCGGTGTCAGGCGATAAACTTGTACATTGTAGATACTTTCCACCTCCTATGTGCCAGGCGACCCCTTTGACATATAAAAGGAGGCCCGAGGCGTACTGTGGAAGGATTTGGACTTTCTGGACTGGCCACGCATAGTAGCTAGTCCAAGAACTGAAGAACACCAAATAAACACAGATAAACAGGACTAGGGTTTTACGCACCGTTTACGGCTCGAACCTGGGTAAAAATCCCCTCGCGCTGATCGATAGACCTGCTCTTTGCGCAGCTCCACGCCCCCGCCAACCGTAGAAGGGATTCCCTGGGATCCCATAGGTGTTGTTTCCCCGACATCTTTGGCGCGCCAGGAAGGGGGCGCTGAGGCTGTGAAAATCTGGTCTAAAAGTTAGTGCATCGACTTCATCATCGCCATGGCCCCCAAGAAGAAGGGGATCACAGCGATCGGATCGTTTGGAGCTGGACAGCCCGTACCAGCGCGGGCAGGCGACGGGGCAGCCACGGATGGTGGCAGAGGCGTGGCCCATGAGCATCCACGACACTCTAGCAATCGGAGCCAGGCGAGCGGTGTCGTTCGTGTCCAAGACGACGAGCCACACGCCGCTGGGTCCAAGGGCGGGGCCGTGCTGCCAACGGGCGGGGCGACGACCTCCAGGACGCCCCAGCCGGCGCCCGCGTCGCGGTCTTCCCAGGCCGCGCATGACAAGCAACGCCGCGATGTCGGTGCCCCCGGGCGCCGCCGCGAGAAGAGCCCTTTGCGTCACTCCCGAGATGCATCGGGCCAGCATGCGTGCCCGGACGCTGGCGGAAATGGCGGGCGACCGCGAGACCGTGATAGAGATCCTTCTAACGTGGTTATAAGTCGGAGCGCGTCATGGTCCACGCAGCTTTCGCCGCAACCCACACCAGCGGAAGCATTGGCGCGCGTGCAACTACTCCTCGACTTCCCTCCTGCTGCGGAGAAGCTCGACGAGTGGAGAGCCACCATTCGGAGCCTCATCAGCTTCGCCAATAAAGATGAACCGCGACCAGCGGGACCCTCGTGACGGCGCTTTGTCGAGCCGGTGCATGCCGGTGGTGGAAGGACCGGAGACGCTGCGACCACGGTGCACTCTCCCCCCCCCCACGCCAACAACAGCACCCGCTGGCTCATCGGGCCGACGCCCGCGACAACATTTCCACTGAGTCGTCCGACCCGCAAGCCCACTGTGACCAACGTCAAGTTCTTCGGGAGTGAGCTCAGGAAAACGCTCGGACCACTATAGAGCGGCGGCGGGAAGCGCGCCATCGGTCAGGTAGGCATGCGGGGCCCACTATGGACCGCCCAGCGCCGGGGGGTTCCGGTGACCTACCTTACGAGGTGGGTTCTCCAGCCTTTACCGGTGAGCTGCGGCAGTTCCAGTGGCCCACCCACCGCACATTCAAGCCTGAGGTCGGAGAAAAGTACAACGGCAAGACTCACCCATCGGAGTTCCTCAGCATCTACACTATCGTGATGCAAGCTGTCGGGGCTCGCGACGACAAGGTGCTTGCCAACTACTTCCCGTTGGCACTTAAGCCCAACGTCATGTCATGGTTGATGCACCTGCCGGTGGATTCCATTTCTTCTTGGTCGGATCTGTGCCACGAGTTTGTTGGCGCCTTTACCGGAGGCCACCAAGCTCCTAGCCAGGCAAGTGATTTGCATGTCATCCCCCAGAAGGACGGCGAAACCATGCGCAAGTACATACAAAGGTTCAGCCGTGTGCAGTACAACATCCCAGATGTTCATCCCGCCGCCGTCATCAGTCCATTCCATCAGAATGTGCACAACCGCAAGATGCGTGAAGAGCTGGCGATGAACAAGGTTTAGGATGTAGCCGAGCTTTATGTTCTGGTCGATAGGTGTGCTTGGGTTGAAGAAGGGAGGGAGTACCCCGGCGAAGATACCGGCGCGGAAACCGACTCCACAGACGAAGACATCGTTGCCCCGGCAAAGAAGGGTCGACGCTGCAATAGGAAGCGTAAGGGCAAGACCGTGCTTGCCGTCGAGGGATCCGGCGACCCCGGCGCCGCCAAGAAGGCCAAGGCTGACGACCCCGGAAAGGAAGTTGTCGGGTGCGCCGCCTGCTGGGCCTTGGCGGCTGCCGACGAGCCAGGAGGCTCCGACAAGTAGTACTGCAAGATCCATCGCACCAAGGGCCATGACCTCCAGAATTGTCGGCGGGTTGAGCTGCTTGCAGAGAAGCAGAAAGCTGCGTATGAGAGGTGCGATAAGGAGAAGGGACAGGATGGTGCTGAGGCGTCCGGCAAGAAGCGTGGCGGTCGAGGAGGCCGCCGCGACAAAGATAATCAACCAGAGAGGCCCGCTCGGGGCCGCGACAAGAAGGAGGGAGACGATGATCATGATGAGGACGACGAGTCCGGCGAGCACGAGTTCCATAAAGCTACGGAGTCCATGTGCGTCGACGGTGGTGCCACGTTGCACACCTCTCATCGCCAATTAAAACAGTGGGCGCGTGAGGTCACTGCGGCGGAGCCATCATTCGATGCCCAGAGGCCACTGAAGTGGTCCAGCATGCCTATCATTTTTGACACTGAGGATCACCCTGATCGCACAACTGCGGTCGGGTGTTTGCCGTTGTTGGTTTCACCGTCAATACGCAACCTCAAGGTGATGAAAGTGCTAGTTGATGGTGGGGCCGGTCTGAACTTGATCTTGCCCGCCGTGATCGAGAGGCTACAAATCCCCGATGGAGATCTCGAGGAGATGGGCACGTTTCAAGGGGTCAACCCGGGGAGGAGTCAGCCGAAGGGTAAGATCACGTTGCCCGTTACATTTGGGGGCGAGCTGAACCATAGGACGGAGAAGATTGTTTTTGATGTTGCCAAGATCCCCTTGCTCTATAATGGGATCCTCGGCCGCCCAGCGCTGGCCAAGTTTATGGCGGCATCACATTACGCCTACAACACGTTGAAGATGCCCAGACCAATGAGCATCATCACCGTCCCCTCCGATAGGAAAGATGCGCTCATCTACGCCGACCAGCTTTACCGGGAGGCAGTTGCAGCGGCTTTTGTTCCCGACGCTGAGACCCCGGGAGGGAAGAAAACAGGCAAGGCCTCTGCCCTGCCGGCAAGGCCCCTTCCGGCAAGACTTCTGACCCCGGCAAGGACTCCTGCACCCCCTCCAGCAAACGCGCCTCTTCGGAGCGTCGCGTTCCTATTGGGGACGTGCCAGAGAGCTCCACCAGCGGGAGCAAGAGGTCCAAGGCGGCCCCACCAGAAACCAAGAAGGTCCCCGTCAGGGAGGATGGCACGGGTGGAGCTTTTACCATAAGCTCCACCCTTGATAGCAAATAGGAAAGTGTGCTCGTCGCCTTCCTGCCGGCGAATGTCGACGTGTTTGCATGGCAAGCATCCGACATCCCTGGCGTTCCCAGGGAGGTGATTGAGCACCACCTTGCTTTCTATCCCCATGTGTCGGGTGGTTGGTGCGACATATGCCAAGGGATGGCTTATCATTGTGGGAGCCAATAGAACGTCGCCGGTGCCTGGAAACGGGATGAGGCGAAGCCATGCACGGCGGCGAATCTTACCCAGGTTCGGGGCTCTCCGAGGAGATAACACCCCTAGTCCTGCTCTGCGGGGTCTCCGCATGATCACTAGATCGATAAAGAGTAGCTACAATCGCTCCTAGAGCTGTTGGGATCAAGGGAGAAGAAGAACAAGGCTAGCTCTTGCTTCTCTCTATCTATGGTGTGTGTGTGTGCTATGCTTGGAAGCCAAACATGCAGAGATGCCAACCCTTTGCATGGGTGCTCCGGGGGGTTTATATAGGCCTACCCCCGGGGGTACAATGGTAATCCAACTGGGAACTGGCCCCAGCCGTCAGTGTCTACGCCCGCCGGCTCCTCCGCCGGCTGCTGGGTCCCGCCGGCTGCTGGGTCCCGCCGGCTGCCGGCTACTTGGTCGACAGGCCGGCCCCACCGCCTAGGGTCTTGTCGGCGGCTGCTTACTATAGCCGCGCCTCTGATGATGAGGGCTTTGTCGAGGCAAGCGTGGCTACAGTGATCTGCATCGGGGGCTATCACTGTAGCCTCACCTCGTCTTGTCTCCTTAATGGGGCTCCTGCTTCGAGGAAGGGAGTCGCCGGCTTCTGGAGGCCGGCTATGCTCCTGGCCGACTAGGAAAAGCCGGGCCGCCTTCACGCCTCTCTCTGGCTGGAGGGGCCCGCAGTCCTTGGGCCGTTCAGGAGGGGGTCGTGGATGACGTCGTGGCTGGCGTGGCTACAGTGCCGGGCCGCACGGGAGACATCCCTCCCGTACGGCCCCCTGTTGCCATGCCCGCCTCGGGCTTCGGGGGTCGTGGGCCGCACTATGGCCATGCCCCGTCAGGTCGTCGTTATGTAGGAGTGGTTGTGGTCTTGGCCGGCTTCTGGAGTCGGCGTCCTTCTTGGCCGGCTTCTTGGAGCCGGCGAGGCTGGGTCGCCTTCCGGGAGTCGGCTTTAGTGGTAGCCGGCCGGGGAAGGCGGCCCAAATGTTTGGAGTGCTTGAAGGCCCAAAGGCCTGATAAATTTTCTGAAGAGCCAGGGGTAGTCGGTTAGGCTACCCGTGGCCAATTACTCCAACAGTAGTCCCCGAAGCTGATTGGGCTTCGAGGTGGAGTGGGGTTCGAGAAGCTCGATCAGCTTCCTATCGTGACAAGCCGACAGCTAGGAGCCGGCCTCGATGCAGGCGTGCCGCCCTTAGTCGAATTCTTCTGGAGTCGGGGGGCGGGAACCCGCAGGCTCGCGCGCCGGGCCGCAGGCCGGCCTCGGGCCGTTGGCGTGCCACGTGGCCGGAAAGCCTGCCAGCCCACGCGTGCGACGGGACATCGCCGCAGGGAGGGGGCCCGCCACGTCCATGCCCCGGCCCAGGTGCGGATCCTTTGTATTCCGAAACCGCCCGCATGATCCGTGCGGCAGTTTCGGCTCGCACTTGCGCGTAATAAACGCGAGACGTGGGGGGGGTGGGCGCAGTTAATCCCTACGTCTCCCCCCCCACGTTCGGCCTCTTCGGCCGCGTGAGGCTATAAGTTGGGGGAGGTGGAGGGTGGCAGACCCTCGCACGCTCCTCCTACTCCCTTCGACTTCTCGCCTTGCTTGTTCTTGCGACAGCGCCTCGCCGCCGCGCTCTTCCTTCGCACGCTCCTCCGCCGCCGTGCTAGCTTCCGTTATGCCTCCCCACGTTGAGCAGCTTGGCGGGGATTGGGATGGCTCCATCGTTCACCAAGACCACATCGACTTCCTCCGCGACACCCGGCGTCTGCCCAGCAAGGACAAAGTGGAGGTCCGCCTCGCGCCGGAGAAGGAGGTCAGGCCGGCACCGCAGGAGGGCGAGCGGGTGGTCTTCCGCTCGCACTTCCTGCGCGGCTTCGGTCTGCCAGTGAGCGCTTTCTTCCGCACATGGCTGGACTTCTATCAGCTCCAGCCGCACCACCTCACCCCCAATGCGGTGGTGCTGCTGTCGGCCTTCGTCACCCTGTGCGAGGGCTATCTCGGCGTCCTCCCCACCCTCGAGCTCTGGGGGGAGTTCTTCCAGTCGAAGCTGGGCACGCGCAGCAAGGGCGTGCCAGCCCACACTGGCGCCTTCATCGCGTCGCGGAGATCGGGCGCCGACAACCCCTTCCCCGTCATCACGCTGATCCAATCGGGGAAGAAGTGGCAGAAGTCATACTTCTACGTGCGGAACATCGCTTCTCGGGGCGACTACGTTAACTTGCCGGCTTACGTAGCCGGCCCACCGGCGGGGAGGCTGCCCCAGTGGTCCTTCCGGGCGGTGACGCTGTCGCAGGGAGGAAACGCCGCCATCGCCCGCCTGCGGGTGATGGTCCAGTCGGAGGGCCTGACGGGGCCCGACCTCCTGGCCGCGTTCGTCACGCGCCGGATCCTTCCGCTCCAGAGCCGGCCTCATCTGATCTGTCAGATGAGCGGCCAGCTCGATCCGAGCCGGATGTGCACCAAGGAGATGCCGCAGGCCGACGCTGCCGACATGGTGAACTACCTCGCCAACTGCCAGCTTCCCGATAACTGGCAATTCGGCAAGGAGCCATACAGCCGCGCCAATCCTCCGCCTACGGTACGCTCCCCTTCTCTTTTTCTCTTTCTCTCTCTCAGCTTTGTCGCCGAGTTCCTTCGGGCCGACTCTAACTCCGTCGGCTCGCTCTTTTTGACAGAGTCCTCTGCTTCGACCGGCCGGTGGGGCAGACGCGGAGCACCGTTTCGTCCCTGACCGGACCGAGCACGACCAGGAGGACCCTGACCTGGGGGCAGTCCATATGGAGGACGCCACCGAGCCGGCTGGCGGTGAAGCAGGCGGCTCCGGGCTTTCGGCTACCTTCGAGGACTGGCCAGACGAGGACGAAGCTGAAGCCGTCCCGCCCCACCAGCCGGCCCCCGGACGCGGCGCGGGCTCTTCCGGCGCGCAGCCTACTCGGGGTAGAGGCCAGAAACGTCGCGCCACCCAGGGCATGTTCGGCAGCCGGACAAAGAAGCCGAGGGGTGGAGCGGCAGCCACTAGGCGGGAAGAAGCGGCCGCGAAGGCGGCTCGTTTCCGCAAAGTGGTGAAGCAGCCGCAGGCCGTGTCAGCGTAAGCTTTCTCTCTTTCTGTGTGCTCTCCTTCTCTCTTTTCTTGGGTGGTTTTCTGAACCTTCGTCTTCTTTTTTAATGATCAGAGCTCCACTGTCACTTGAGCGGGCGGCTGCCGGCTCCGTTGTGGAGTCGCCAGGGGGCTCTAGGAGCACCACCCGCCGCGTAGATCCCCGTGCCGCCCTCCTGGAGGCGACGGAAAGGAACGCGCGGGAGGTGCGGGAGGAGCAGGAAGCACGGGAGGCGGAGGCACGGAGGGCAGCCGCCGCCCAGGCAGCTCGGGAGGAGGAGGCGGCGAAGGCGCTCGCCGAGGCCGCAGCCAAGGCCCAGGCAGAGGCCAAGGCCGAAGCGGTGGCAGCGGAGACCTTGATGGTCACGCCCCTGCGCACCATGGCGCCCGGGGGCGCGGATCCCTCGCCAGGGGGAGCCAGCGGTTCCCAGCCGGATCTGGGAGGGAGCGGCGACGACGTCATCTTCTTGAGGGAGGCGCCGGGGCCGACTCCTCCGGCTGGGGCGGCCCAAGGCGGCCAGACTGAGCCTGCGCCCGCACAGTCGGCGGAAGGCGAGCCGTCCGCGGGAGCTGAGGTGGCGGTCCGGGTTCCGCCAAGCCGGCGCGCAGGGAAGGCCGCGTCGGAGCCGCAGAAAGCGGCGTCGGAGCCACGGCCGGCCGTGGGCTCCAGCTCGTCAGCCCGAGACGCGGAGGCGGCTAGCGCTACCTCAGGGTGGACGCCAGGCGGAGGGACAGCCGTGGTGAACATCGCTGCACAAGACGTCCGGACCCGGCTTCAGGGCCAAGCCGCGGCGCTGAGGCAGTTCACCGACGAATTCCTCGCCACGCGGGCTGCCATCCGGGTTAGTATTCTCATCTTGTTCTTGATTTCTCTCGTGGGGGCGCGCCAGCGCACCCACTGGGTGTAGTCCCCGAGATTCGGGGATCTTCCTTGATGATTTTGTTTTTGCTGCTTTGTTCTTACTTCGGTTCTTCTGTCCGTTTTGCAGGATTACCATCACCTCCGAGCGGCCGCCTTCAACTCCCAGGCTCGGGAGCTAACTCAGAAGACCATCGATCTCACCGAAAGCCGAGGTATGTAACTTGGTCTTTATCTCATGTGGGGGCGCGTCAGCGCACCCACTGGGTGTAGTCCCCGAGATTCGGGCCGACTGCTGAGCAGTCGGCTCGGATCTTCCTTGATCATTCCTTATTGTTCTTCTTCTTCTTCTATCTCTGCAGCGGCCAACGCCAGTCTGAGGGCGCAGCTGGGGGAGTCCCAGACTGCTCTTCGTGCCAAGGACGCGGAGCTCGCCGCCTTGGTGCAGGAGCGCGACCGCCTGGTCAAGAAGCTGGCCGACCAGGAGGAAGGCCACAAGGCTGCGCTGAAAGCTGCGCAGGATCGCGAGGCCGCCCTTCAGGCCGAGTTCGAGACGGAGGCGGCCGGCTGGGCGGAGGTCAAGCAGACTCTGGTCTCTGGCTATGGCCAGATTGAGGACCTGGTTGACGGTAAGTCATCTACCACTTCGTCCTTTCTTGCCATCCGCCATTCGACTTGTTTTCTGATTTTGGTGTTTTTCTTTCCTTTTCTTCTTCGCACAGAGTACTTCCCCGGCTATTCTACTGCCGCCAACCAGGCCGTCGAAGCCCGTCGCCAGGCGAAGAGGCAAGCCGGCTTCGAGATCTCGCCAACCGCCGGCCGTTCGCTGGAGGAGCAGCTCCTGGCGATCCAGGCTCGCATCCAGCCGGCTCACAGGCTGCTCCGCCGGCTTCAGCGTGCCGGGTCAGCGGTCTTGGCCGCCCTCTGGTCCGGCCAAGTGGTCCCGCGCACTCCCAGCCAGACCGTCGACTGGCTGGAGGTGGCCGTCGGCCGCTGCGAGGCTTGGAAGGCGTCAGCGGCTCGCTCCGGCGCCAGGCGGGCGCTGGAGTTCGTCAAGGCCTGGTATCCCCGCCTGAACCTGGACCAGCTGGCGACCTGGCGGCAGCAAGCCGACGCGGAGCTGGAGCCGGCACGGCCGGCCATCCTTCGGTGGGCTTCGGCGATCGCCGACTACACCAACACCAACGTCTTCGCCCCCGAGGTGGACGACGATGGAGTTGCTCAGCCGGAAGATTGGTTCGGGCTGGACCCGGCGTACGGCGAGGACTCGGCGGAGGAGATCGACTCCAGCGACGAGGGCGAAGAGGAGGAGGAGGAAGGTGAAGACACCGAGCCGGCTGGTGGAGCAGCCGGCCAGCCTGACCGCGCCTCCAGCACTACGTCGCGTGCGAGTGCGTCTCCTGCCGCGGGAGGCGGTCAAGCCGGGACCAGCTAGGCGGCCACTCCTTCAGCCGGTGAGCTGCCTTCACCGACCAACTCGGCCTTCGCGCCTTTGTCTTCTTTCTTTTGTTTCCTGTCTTGTTACTTTTGAACAATGTTTTTGGTTAAGTCTGCACAATTCCACCCATTGGGTGTATTCAAACTTAAGTCTGTTGCCGGCCTGTGGGCGGCTTTATGTATATAAGTTATGCAATCGGTCTTTCCTTGTTCTTTCGCTTTTTGTCCTTCTGCTTTTTTTTCTTTGCCGCCCTCCCTCGGTTGCCGCCTCCCTAGTCAAACAGTTGCTCTGCAATCTGTAGCCAGGGAGTGCCTGGCCGATTGGGGAGGGGGAAGTACTTTTAGCTCTGCTGGACTTAAGCTAAGTTTTTAGGAAGCCGACCAGCCGGCTGCTGTGACAGCCGGCAGGCATATATAGAGGCCGTCTCTTTGCTATATAGGTTAGTTGTTCCTTAGCCGTTTTTCATGTGGGCGTCCTTTCTGTCTTCTCTCTTGCTAGTCGGACAGTCAGTTCTTTGAGCTGCGACTTTCAACAAGAGAGGACTTGGGAGCCGGCGCACTACTTTGCTGACTTTGGGAAGAACTTAGAATATAGCTCAAGGCGGCCAGTCCCCGGGCCGACTAGTCAGACCCGGTGCCGGACAAGAATTCAAAATGTAATAATACATTCATGGATATGACACTCATCATTCATAGATAAATAAAAGGCAGTCCCCGAGTACTGTTCGGGGGGCCTGTTGGTTTGTAACGTGATACAAAAGGGGTAGCGTGATACATACTGTTTTTCGGCTGTAAAATCGTCTTAGGAGGTTTGCGTTCCATGGTCGCTCCGACTCCTTGCCGGAGTCGTCTCTCTTGCGTGCTCTTGGCTTTTGCGCATCGATCAAGTAGTAGGAGTCGTTGCCGAGTGCCTTGCTGACGACGAAGGGGCCTTCCCAAGTGGCCGAGAGCTTGTGCTGGCCGGCTGTTCGCTGGATCAGCCGGAGCACAAGGTCGCCCTCTTGGAAGGATCTTGGCTTGACCTTGCGGTTGTAGTAGCGGCGCAGGCCTTGCTGGTAGATGGCGGACCGGCTGAGGGCTAACAGCCGGCCTTCTTCCAGTAGGTCGACGTCGTCTTCTCTTGCTTCTTTGGCTTCCTCCTCTGTGTACATGGTGATCCGAGGCGAGTCGAACTCGATGTCTGTTGGGATGACAGCCTCGGCACCGTACACAAGGAAGAATGGAGTCAAGCCGATTGACTTGTTGGGTGTAGTTCGCAGACTCCAGAGGACAGCCGGCAGCTCTTCGAGCCAGCAGCCGGCCGATCGCTCCAGTGGTACAACCAATCGAGGCTTGATGCCGGAGAGGATAAGTCCATTTGCTCGCTCGACTTGGCCGTTTGACTGCGGGTGGGCAACGGATGCTAAGTCCAGTCGGATGCCCTGTGTCGCGCAGAAACGTGCCAGTGCGCCTTTGGCGAAGTTCGTGTCGTTGTCGGTGATGATGCTGTGCGGCACGCCGTACCGAGTAGTGATGTCAGTGATGAATGTCACGGCAGTCGGCCCGTTCAGCTTCTTAATCGGCTTTGCTTCGATCCACTTTGTGAACTTGTCCACGGCAACGAGTAGATGTGTCAAGCCGCCGCGGGCCGTCTTGAAAGGGCCCACCATGTCCAGTCCCCAGACGGCAAAAGGCCAGGTGAGGGGAATGGTCTTGAGGGCAGAAGCCGGCAGGTGTTGTTTGGAACTGAAGACTTGACATCCTCTGCAGGTCTTGACTATTTCTTTAGCATCCTCCAAGGCAGTCGGCCAGAAGAACCCATGGCGGAAAGCCTTGGCCACGAGGGCTCTTGAGGCGGCGTGATGGCCGCATTCGCCTTGGTGGATGTCTTTGAGGATTGTCACTCCTTTTTCTGGCTCGACGCAACGCTGGAAGACTCCAGTGACGCTGCGCTTCACAAGCTCCCTGTTGATTATTGTGTATGCTGCGGCTCGTCGTTGCACTAGTCTTGCTGCGATCTCATCAGTCGGCAGCTCTCTGTTGACTAGGAACTTGAGGATGGGCTGGGCCCATGAGGGAGCTGTGACTTCTTCTGCTGTTAATGTGGCCACCATGACTCGGGTGGGTGGGTTGGGTGTTGCATTGGAGTCGACCACCGCTTCTTGTGTCGTTGCAGTCCCCGGGCCGACTGCTGCAGTCCCCGGGCCGGGCTCTGAAGTCCCTGGGCCGGGTGTGACTACGTCATTCCCCGGGGCAGTTGTCGAAGTCCCCGTGCCGCCTGTAGGATTTCTTGAGCCGGATCCGGCTGTTTCTGGCGCAGGCGGTACGAAGATGGAATCCGACTCTGGAGACGGCTTGATGGACGGCTTGAGGAGGCGCTGGAGGGAGACGCCAGTCGATATGGCTTGTCGGGTGGAGCCGATCCGTGCTAGGGCATCTGCTTGGTCGTTGTCGGCCCTTGGCACGTGAAGGAACTTGCACCCTTCGAAGTATCCGCTCATCTGCTGGACGAGGAATCGGTAGCTTGCCATGTTTGCGTCCTTGGCGTCCCAGTCACCAGATGATTGCTGGACCACCAAATCTGAGTCGCCGTAGCACAGGATCCGGCGTATGCCGAGCTCTTTGGCTAGCCGGAGCCCATGTACGAGCGCCTCGTACTCGGCCACGTTGTTGGAGGCGGCGAAGTGGATCTGCAGCGTGTACTTGAGCTTGTCGCCTTTGGGAGAGGTGAGGACGATGTCGGCTCCCAAGCCGGTGCGCATCTTGGACCCGTCGAAGTGCATCCGCCAATGGGTGGAGTCGGGAGCCGGCGGTAAGTACTGGGTCTCGGCCCAGTCGACGAGGAAGTCGGCCAATGCTTGCGACTTGATGGCGGTGCGGGGTTGATAGAAGATCGTGTAGGGCGCCAAGGCGATGGCCCATTTGGCCACCCGGCCGGATGCATCCCGGCTGCCTATGATCTCGGCGAGCGGGGCAGTGCACACGACCGTGATGGGGTGCTCTTGGAAGTACGGCTTCAATTTCTTGGCAGCGAAGTACACCCCATAGCACATCTTCTGATAGTGCGGGTAGTTTTGCTTCGAGCTAGATAGTACTTCGCTGAGATAGTAGACCGGCCTCTGGACTAGCTGGGCTCGGCCTTCCTCCGGGCGCTGGACCACAACAACAGTGCTGACGACTCGGCTTGTCGCGGCGATGTAGAGGAGCATGGGCTCCTTCTCAGTCGGCACGGCCAGGACAGGCGGAGTGGTCAACATTTTCTTCAACTCATGGAAGGCTTGGTCGGCTTGATCGTTCCACTCAAAGTGAGTGGACTTCTTCATGAGTCGGTACAGGGGGAGAGCCTTCTCTCCTAGTCGGCTGATAAATCGGTTCAGGGAGACTAAGCAGCCAGTGAACTTCTGCACATCTCGCAGCTTGGTGGGAATCTCCATCCTCTCGATGGCTTTGATCTTGACAGGGTTGCACTCAATGCCGCGTTCGGAGACCAGGAAGCCTAGTAGCTGGCCGGCTGGTACTCCGAACACGCACTTCTCGGGGTTGAGCTTGATCTGGAATCGGCGCAAGTTGGCAAATGTTTCCTTCAGGTCTTCCAGCAAGGTACCGCGCTTCTCTGTCTTCACCACAATGTCGTCTACGTAGACGTGGGCATTTCTGCCGAGTTGTTTCAAGAGACATTTCTGCATGCAACGCTGAAAAGTGGCACCGGCGTTTCTCAAGCCGAATGTCATTGTCAGGTAGCAGAAAGCTCCAAAGGGTGTGATGAAGGCAGTCTTCAGGCGGTCAGCCGGGTCCAACTTGATCTGATGATACCCTGAGTATGCATCCAAAAAACACAACAGCTCGCATCCGGCTGTGGAGTCTATCACTTGGTCAATCCGTGGCAAAGCAAACGGATCCTTTGGGCAGGCCTTGTTCAGGCTCGTGTAGTCTATACACATGCGCCACTTGTTATTCTTCTTCAAAACCAGAACTGGATTGGCAAGCCATTCTGGAAAGAACACTTCCATGATGAAGCCGGCTGCAAGGAGCCGGGCTATCTCTTCTCCCACGATTCTTCGCTTCTCTTCTGATAGTCAGCGGAGGGGTTGCCTGACCGGCTTCGCATCAGCCCGGACATGTAACTTGTGCTCGGCGAAATCCTTCGGGACACCCGGCATGTCCTTTGGGGACCATGCGAAGATGTCTCGATTCTCACGGAGGAAGTCGGCGAGCTCGCCTTCCTATTTACTGTCCAAGTTCGCCCCAATCACGGCGAACCTCTCCGGGTGTTCCGGGTCTAAAGGTATCTTCTTGGTCTCTTTCGCAGGCTGGAAGGAGCCCTGCGCATCACAGTCCTTGGGGTTGGGGGACAAGGCCGGCTGCTTGCCGGCCATGGCCACAACCCGTTCCAACATCCTCTTCTCTTCTGCCACCACGAGGGACTCGGCCAGCCGGCTACTGGCCATGGCACACTCGATGGACTTCTTGTAGTCGCCGGCTACCGTGATGATCCCCTTCGAGCTCGGCATCTTCATCTTCAGGTAGGCATAGTGGGCACAGCCATGAACTTGGCCAAAGCAGGTCGGCCAAGTAGTGCATGATAGGGGCTCTCCAAATCCACCACCTCGAACCATATTGCTTCCCGGCGGAAGTGATCTTTGTCTTCGAAGAGAACATCCATTTTGATCTTGCCGATTGGAGAGCAAGATAGGCCGGGTACGATACCATGGAAGACAGTGCGGCTCGGCATGAGCTGCTTTGCTTTGATGTTCAGCTTGTCCATGGTGTCGTGGTACAGTATGTTGATACTGCTTCCGCCGTCTATCAGGACGCGGGAAAATCTAGCAGCTCGCCTCTCCGTCGCAAGGGTGACGTCCAAGACCATAGCATAGGAGCCAGGCGAAGGCATCACCTCTGGGTGGTCGGCCTGGCTCCAGCTGATGGGCTCTTCCGACCAATGCATGAACTCGGCGGTGCTAGAGGCGACTGCGTTTACTTCTTGGTGTTGCCGGCGTCGGCTGCGCTTGTTGGCGGTGATCAGCAACTCATCGAGGGTTGCCGGCTCGTCGCAGAGGAGTCGGTGCTTGAGGAGGGTGCCCTCTCGGCACCCAGCAGTGAAGTACTCGATGGCCTGGACCTCGTGCACTCCCTCGCAGGAGTTGCGGAGCTCGGCCCATCGCGTGAGGTAGTCACGGGTCGACTCGTTGGGCCCTTGGACGCAGAGGGAGAGCTGGCGAGGCTTGGGAGGCCGCTTGTAGGTGCTGGTGAAGTTGCGGACGAAAACCTCGGTGAAGTCCAGCCAGCTGTTGATGCTGTATGGCTTGAGGCTGTTGAGCCACGTGCGCGCCGTCCCCTGCAGCATCAAGGGGACGTACTTCACGGCGACGCGCCGATTGCCGTTGGCGATGCTGACGGCTGTGGAGTAGTCGATGAGCCAATCTTCTGGCTTCACCGAGCCGTTGTACTTGGGTGTGTCTCTGGGGAGCGAGAACCCTTTGGGGAAGGGCTCATCGCGGATGCGGGGGCCAAAGCATGGCGGGCCGACATCGTCTTCTTCTTCTAACGCCAAGGACCGAGCAAGGCGGTCGATCCTGTGGCGGGCGTCACTCTCGCCGACTCCTTCTCGGCGGCCGAGTCGGTCGCCAAGAGTCGGATGCGTGATGGGCGGCAGAGTGAGGCGTCTTTCTCTTCGAGGCGGGGGAGGCGGCAGGTTTCCTTGGTGTTCGACCGCCCGAGGGCGGCCATCCGCGTCGCGCTCGATAGTGATGCGAGTCCGGCTGCGGCTGGCAGCCGGCTCCTTGTCCTTCTTCTGGTGCGTGCCGCTCGCAGTCGGCGAGCGGGACGTCGCGGCGTGTTCCCGGCGCGGGGGATGGCTATCAGCTCGGGCACCGGCTTCGTGCCGTTCTGCAGCCGCGTCGATCAGCTGCTGGATCCGTCTTGTCATGTAGGGGAGCTCATCGGCTCCCAGCCCATTGAGCTCCTCTGCTGCCGCCTGAGCGGCTCGCAGATTCTCGAGCGGGGTGGCGTAGACGGGGCGATCCGCGCCCAGCATGCTGGCAACGGCTGCGCCGCGCTTCTGGACGAAGCCGGCTCGGCTCAGACCGCTGGGCGGCGGCGTCCCGAAGGCGGCGCGGTCGACTTCGCGCTGGTGGGCCTCAGCGAGGCGTCTCATCGAGGCTATCTTCTTGCTCTCCGCGATGAGGGCAAGACGGCATGCCTCCAGGGTCTCGGCGTCGGCGTCGGCCGGGAGGGGGATGGAGAGGTCGTGCATCGCCGCTTGCTGAACGTCGCGGGCACTCCCGCCCGAGTTGGAGACGTGGCTGATGACCAGCACTTCGGTGACAGCGCTGCTGCCGCTGTCAGCTCGAGGGAGTGGGTCGTCGAAGACCACCACGTCGGAGGGGTAGGCGTCGAGGGACGCGGTGTCGGAGTCGATGAGCATCGGGTCGGTGGAGCCGACAGACTCCATGTCCGCAGCAGGCTCGCTGGAGACGTGAAGTTGGTCGAGGAGGCTGACGAGGCGGCTCTCGGGGTAATTGGTGCCTGCGTCGGACGCAGGCTCGCCGGAGATGCGAGTCTCGCCGAGCAGATCGGCGAGGCGGCTCGCTGCGCAGGCGTCATCGACGCCTTGCAGCGCGTCGGGGCAAACGCCATCGGGCGCAGCAGGCTGGCTGCGCTCGCGGGGAAGGAAGAGGGTTCCTGTCCAGAACAGGTCTCCGGACAACGGTGCACCTTGCCCCACGGTGGGCGCCAAATGTCGGGTGGTTGGTGCGACATATGCCAAGTGATGGCTTATCATTATGGGAGCCAATAGAACGTCGCCGGTGCCAGGAAATGGGATGAGGCGAAGACATGCACGCCGGCGAATCTTACCCAGGTTCGGGGCTCTCCGAGGAGATAACACCCCTAGTCCTGCTCTGCGGGGTCTCCGCATGATCACTAGATCGATAAAGAGTAGCTACAATCGCTCCTAGAGCTGTTGGGATCAAGGGAGAAGAAGAACAAGGCTAGCTCTTGCTTCTCTCTATCTATGGTGTGTGTGTGTGTGCTATGCTTGGAAGCCAAACATGCAGAGATGCCAACCCTTTGCATGGGTGCTCCGGGGGGTTTATATAGGCCTACCCCCCGGGGGTACAATGGTAATCCGACTGGGAACTGGCCCCAGCCGTCAGTGTCTACGCCCGCCGGCTCCTCCGCCGGCTGCTGGGTCTCGCCGGCTGGTGGGTCCCGCCGGCTGCCGGCTACTTGGTCGACAGGCCGGCCCCACCGCCTAGGGTCTTGTCGGCGGCTGCTTACTGTAGCCGCGCCTCTGATGATGAGGGCTTTGTCGAGGCAAGCGTGGCTACAGTGATCCGCATCGGGGGCTATCACTGTAGCCTCACCTCGTCTTGTCTCCTTAATGGGGCTCCTGCTTCGAGGAAGGGAGTCGCCGGCTTCTGGAGGCCGGCTATGCTCCTGGCCGACTAGGAAAAGCCGGGCCGCCTTCACGCCTCTCTCTGGCTGGAGGGGCCCGCAGTCCTTGGGCCGTTCAGGAGGGGGTCGTGGATGACGTCGTGGCTGGCGTGGCTACAGTGTCGGGCCGCACGGGAGACATCCCTCCCGTACGGCCCCCTGTTGCCATGCCCGCCTCGGGCTTCGGGGGTCGTGGGCCGCACTGTGGCCATGCCCCGTCAGGTCGTCGTTATGTAGGAGTGGTTGTGGTCTTGGCCGGCTTCTAGGAGTCGACGTCCTTCTTGGCCGGCTTCTTGGAGCCGGCGAGGCTGGGTCGCCTTCCGGGAGTCGGCTTTAGTGGTAGCCGGCCGGGGAAGGCGGCCCAAATGTTTGGAGTGCTTGAAGGCCCAAAGGCCTGATAAATTTTCTGAAGAGCCAGGGGTAGTCGGTTAGGCTACCCGTTGCCAATTACTCCGACACCATGCGCGGCCCGTCAAGCAGAAGGTCGGGAAGCAAGCTTTGGAGCGACAAGAGTTCATCATCGAGGAGATCAGGAAGTTGGAGGCAGCAGGCTTGGTCAGAGGAGTGCTCCACCCCACGTGGTTGGCCAATCCAATGGTGGTGCGTAAGGCAAATGAGAAATGGAGGTTGTGTATTGACTATACATATATCAATGAAGCCTATCTACCATGCATTGACCAGATAATGGACTCCACTGCCGGGTGTGACCTGCTGTCGTTCCTCGACACCTACTCAGGATACCACCAGATCTTCATGATGAAGGAAGACGAAGAAAAGACCGCGTTCATCACCCCATGTGGTACGTACTGTTTTGTGCGGATGCCTTTCGGGTTGAAAAGCGCTGGTTCGACATTTGCCCGAGCAGTCCAAATTGGTTTTGAGCCCCAACTGCATAGAAATATGGAAGCTTATATGGATGATATAGTGGTCAAAACCAAGGACAAGGCCATGCTCGTGCAGGATCTGGAAGAAACATTTGCAAACCTGCGCAAGATCAACCTCAAGCTCAACCCAGAGAAGTGCGTGTTCGGCGTCCCATCCGGAAAACTTCTTGGGTACTTTGTGTCTCAACGCAGAATCGAAGCAAATCCTGACAAGATCAAAGCGATTGAGCAGATTGAGGCACCAAGACGGGTCAAAGACGTCCGTAGGCTCGCCGGCTGCGTTGCTGCTCTATGTAGGTTCATCTCCAAATCTACTGAGCATGCCCTCCCCTTTTTTCAAAGTTTTGAAAAAGTGGGTCCAATGAAATGGACTCCGGAGGCAGAGGCAGCGCTGCAAGATTTGAAGAGGTACCTCTCCTCCACGCCAACAAGTCGCGCCTAAACCACAGGAGCTGTTGCTGCTATATCTGGCGGCAACGAATCAAGTGGTCAGTGTTGTGCTGGTGGGATAGAGAATTTGAGGAAGAAGAAGCGGTAGCGGCGGAGCCGTCGGATGATGGGCCGGAGCTATCCCCGGCAGGGCCTGATGCCAGCAGGGCGGAACCCCCGTCAAAGCCTGGTCCCGGCAAGACAGAGTCTGCGCAAGTGGGCGACGTCGAACAGAAGAAGAAGGTGATGCAGCACCCGGTTTATTTTGTCAGTTCCCTCTTGCAGGGGGCTAGATCAAGATATTCTGGTATACAGAAGCTACTTTTCGGCCTCCTCATGGCATCGAGAAAGTTGTGTCACTATTTCCAAGCACATGAGATCACCATCGTCACCCGCCTCCCTTTGCAACAAATCTAGCACAACCCGGATGCAACCGGGAGGATTGTGGAGTGGGCGTTGGAACTATCAAGCTTTGGCCTCAAGTTTGAAAGTACTTCAACAATCAAGAGACGAGCCTTGGCAGAATTCATAGCAGAATGGACCTCAACGCCTGACGAAGAGATTCAAGAGACCATCCTTCCCGGCAAGGAGACGAGCCGTGATTGGATTATGTGCTTTGATGGGGCTTTCTCGCTGCATGGTGCTGGTGCCGGCGTACTCCTCGTCGCACCCACCGGAGAGCACCTCAAGTACGTAGTCCGGATGCACTTTCCCCAGGAAAAATCAACGAACAACACCACAGAGTACAAGGGGTTGCTTTCTGGTCTCAGGATCGCGGCAGACCTTGGAATTAGGAAGCTCGTCATCAGGGGTGATTCGCAGCTTGTCGTCAAGCAAGTTAACAAGGATTACCAGAGCCCGTTGATGGAGGCCTATGTGGATGAAGTGAGGAAGTTGGAGGAGAGTTTTGACGGTCTATAGGCAGAGCATGTTCGCCGAGCAGAGAACAACATTGCCGACGACTTGTCGAAACGCGCTGCCCTCAAGTTGCCTGTGGAACCAGGTACCTTTGTGCTTCAATTAACCCCGCCATCCGTTGAGCCATCGGCAGGACACAACAAGCGAAGGCAGGCCCCGGCAAGTACTTTCCCGCTGAGCTCTCAGGAGCCGCCAACAAGGAAGTTGTCGGGTACCCCAAGCTTGCCGGGGAGCAGCAACCTCCGGCAGGGCCCCAAGCCCTGACCATAGAGGCAGCTGCCCCAACAGCTGAAGATGAGCCTTTAGTCCTTGCCGTCGAGCCCCAGGCTCCGGCATGGGCGCAGCGCACCATCTGTTTCCTCCAAACAGGGGAACTCCCTGACGAACAGGAAGAAGCAGAGAAAGTAGCCCGTCAGTCCAGCATGTACCAGTTTGTGGATGATGCCCTATACAGAAGGAGACCGAACGGCGTGAAATTGAAGTGCATTCCTCAGGAGGACGGACCAGAGCTGTTGGCAGAGATACATGGAGGCATGTGTGGCTCCCACATAGGGTCAAGAGCCCTTGCCGGCAAAGCGTTCCGGCAAGGTTTCTTCTGGCCCACCGCTCTCCAGGATGCAACTACACTAGTAACCAAGTGTGAAGCGTGCCAGTTCCAATGAAAGAAGCTTCATCAACCAGCCCAAGCTCTTCAGAAAATTCCTCTTTCTTGGCCATTTCCGGTCTGGGGCTCGATATACTGGGCCCCTTTCCCGGTGCAATCGGGGGCTTTGAGTACTTGTACGCCGCGATCGACAAGTTCACAAAGTGGCCGGAAGTAGAACCGGTGAGAAAGGTGACAACACAATTAGCCGTCAAGTTCTTCAAGGGACTAGTCTGTCGTTTTGGTGTGCCAAATAGTCATCACCGACAACGGTATGCAGTTCACGAGCCGCACCTTCATGCAGTACATCCAAGACCTTCATGCAGGTCGAACGTGAATCATATAGTAGATTTGATCAACATAGAGATGTTCGCCATTGATGACTACCCCATCTCACGTGATGATCAGACATGGGTTAGTTGATTTGGATCACGTATCACTTAGATGACTTGAGGGATGTCTATTTAAGTGGGAGTTCTTGAGTAATTTGACTAATTGAACTTAATTTATCATGAACTTAGTCCTGATAGTATTTGCATATCTATGTTGTAGATCAATGGCCCGTGCTACCGTTCCCCTGAATTTAATGCATCCCTAGAGAAAGATAAGTTGAAAGATGATGGTAGCAACTACATGGACTGGGTCCGTAACTTGAGGATTATCCTCATTGCTACATAGAAGAATTATATCCTTAATGCACCGCTAGGTGAAAGGCCTTCTGCAGGAGCACATGATGATGTTTTGAACGTCTGGCAAGCTCGATCTGATGACTACTCAATAGTTCAGTGTGCCATGCTTTACGGCTTAGAACCGGGACTTCAAAGACATTTTGAACGTCATGGAGCATATGAAGTCTCCAACAAGTTCTATAGCTGCAAGATGGAGGAGAACAGTTCTATAGATGTTCCAAGAGTTGAAGTTAATATTTCAAGCAAATGCCCGGATTGAGAGATATGAAGTCTCCAACAAGTTCTATAGCTGCAAGATGGAGGAGAACAGTTCTGTCAGTGAACACATACTCAAAATGTCTGGGTATTATAATCACTTAACTCGGCTGGGAGTTGATCTTCCAGTTGATTGTGTCACTGGCACAGTTCTTCAATCACTGCCACTAAGCTACAAAGGCTTCGTGATGAACTATAATATGCAAGAGATGAACAAAACAATTTCCGAGCTCTTCGCAATGCTTAAGGCCGGCGGAGGTGGAAATCAAGAAGGAGCATCAAGTGTTGATGGTTAACAAGACCAGTAGTTTCAATAAAAAGGGCAAGGGAAAGAAAGGGAACTTCAAGAAGAATGGCAAGCAAGTTTCCACTCTCGGGAAGAAGCCCAAAGCTGGACCCAAGCCTGAAACTGAGTGCTTCTACTGCAAAGGGACTGGTCACTGGAAGCAGAACTGCCCCAAATACTTGGCGGATAAGAAGGATGGCAAAGTTAACAAAGGTATATTTGATATACATGTTATTGATGTGTACCTTACTAATGCTCATAGTAGCGCCTGGGTGTTTGATACTGGTTCGGTTGCTCATATTTGTAACTCGAAACAGGAGCTATGGATTAAACGAAGATTGGCTAAGGACGAGGTGATGATGCGCGTCGGGAATGGTTCCAAGGTCGATGTGATCGCCGTCTGCACCCTACCTCTACATCTACCTTCGGGATTAGTTTTAGACCTGGATAATTGTTATTTGGTGCCAGCGTTGAGCATGAACATTATATCTGGATCTTGTTTAGTGCGAGACGGTTATTCATTTAAATCAAAGAATAATGGTTGTTCTATTTATATGAGTAATATCTTTTATGGTCATGTACCCTTGAAGAGTGGTCTATTTTTTTTGAATCTCGATTGTAGTGATACACATATTCATAATGTTGATGCCAAAAGATGCAAAGTTGATAATGATAGTGCAACATATTACTTTCGTTTAGGTCATATTGGTGTAAAGCGCATGAAGAAACTTCATGCAGATGGGCTTTTGGAATCTCTTGATTATGAATCATTTGATACTTGCGAACCATGCCTCATGGGCAAGATGACTAAAACTCCGTTCTCCGAAACAATGGAGCGAGCCAATGACTTATTGGAAATAATACATACCAATGTATGCGGTCCGATGAGTGTTGAGGCACGCGGCGGGTATCGTTATTTTCTGACCTTCACATATGATTCTAGTAGATATGGGTATATCTACTTAATGAAACACAAGTCTAAAACATTTGAGAAGTTCAAAGAATTTTAGAGTGAAGTGGAGAATCATCGTACCAAGAAAATAAAGTTTCTATGATCTGATCACAGAGGCGAATATTTGAGTTACGAGTTTGGCCTTCATTTAAAACAATGTGGAACAGTTTCACAACTCACGCCACCTGGAACACCACAGCGTAATGGTGTGTTTGAACTTCGTATCCGCACTTCATTAGATATGGTGCGATCTATGATGTCTCTTACCAATTTACCACTATCGTTTTGGGGTTATGCATTAGAGACAGCTGCATTCACGTTAAATAGGGCACCGTCTAAATCCGTTGAGAGGACACCGTATGAACTGTGGTTTGGCAAGAAACCTAAGTTGTCGTTACTTAAAGTTTGGGGTTGCGACACTTATGTCAAAAGGCTTCAGCCTGATAAGCTCGAACCCAAATCGGAGAAGTGTGTCTTCATATATTACCCTAAGGAAACAATTGGGTACACCTTCTACCACAGATCCGAAGGCAGGATCTTTGTTGCCAAGAATGGAACCTTTCTAGACAAGGAGTTTCTCTCGAAAGAAGTGAGTGGGAGGAAAGTAGAACTTGATGACGTAATCGTACCTTCTCTCGAATTGGAAACTAGCACATCACAGAAATATGTTCCCGTGATGCCTACACCAACTAGAGAGGAAGCAAATGATAATGATCATGAAACTTCAGATCAAGTTGCTACTGAACCTCGTAGGTCAATCAGAGCACGATCCGCACCAGAGTGGTATGGTATCCTATTATGGAAGTCATGTTATTACACCAAGGTGAACCTATGAACTATGAAGAAGCTATGATGAGCCCAGATTCCGACAGATGGCTTGAGGCCATGAAATCTGAGATAGGATCCATGTATGAGAACATAGTGTGGACTTTGGTGGACTTGCCCGATGATCGGCAAGCCATAGAGAATAAATGGATCTTCAAGAAGAAGAGTGACGCTGATGGCAATGTTACTATCTACAAAGCTCAACTTGTCACAAAAGGTTTTTGACAAGTTTATGGGGTTGACTACAATGAGACTTCCTCACCCGTAGCGATGCTTAAGTCCGTCCAAATCATGTTAGCAATTGCCGCATTTTGTGATTATGAAATCTGGCAAATGGACGTGAAAAATGCATTCCTTAATGGATTTCTTAAAGAAGAGTTGTATATGATGCAACCAGAAGGTTTTGTCGATCCTAAAGGTGCTAACAGAGTGTGCAAGCTCCAGCGATCCATCTATGGACTGGTGCAAGCATCTCGGAGTTGGAATATACACTTTGATTAGGTTATCAAAGCATATGGTTTTATACAGACTTTTGGTCAAGCCTGTATTTACAAGAAAGTGAGTGGGAGCTCTGTAGCATTTCTAATATTATATGTAGATGACATATTGTTGATTGGAAATGATATAGAATTTCTAGATAGCATAAAAGGATACTTGAATAAGGGTTTTTCAATGAAAGATCTCGGTGAAGCTGCTTATATATTGGGCATCAAGATCTATAGAGATAGATCGAGACGCTTAATAGGACTTTCACAAAGCACGTACCTTGACAAAGTTTTGAAGAAGTTCAAAATGGATCACTCAAAGAAAGGGTTCTTGCCTGTGTTACAAGGTGTGAAGTTGAGTCAGACTCAAAGCCCGACCACTGCAGAAGATAGAGAGAAAATGAAAGTCATTCCCTATGCCTCAGCCATAGGTTCTATCATGTATGCTATGTTGTGTACCAGACCTGATGTGTGCCTTGCCATAAGTCTGGCAGGGAGGTACCAAAGTAATCCAGAAGTGGATCACTGGACAACGGTCAAGAACATCCTAAAGTACCTAAAAAGGACCAAGGAAATGTTTCTCGTTTATGGAGGTGACAAAGAGCTCGTCGTAAATGGTTACATCGGTGCTAGCTTTGACACTGATCTGGATGACTCTAAGTCACAAATCGGATACGTATTTATATTGAATGGTGGAGCTGTCAGTTGGTACAGTTCCAAACAGAGTGTCGTGGTGGGATCTACATGTGAAGCGGAGTACATAGCTGCTTCAGAAGCAGCAAATGAAGGAGTCTGGATGAAGGACTTCATATCCGATCTGGGTGTAATACCTAGTGCATCGGATCCAATGAAAATCTTTTGTGACAACACTGGAGCTATTGCCTTGGCGAAGGAATCCAGGTTTCACAAGAGAACCAAACACATCAAGAGAAGCTTCAACTCCATTCGTGAACAAGTCAAGGATGGAGACATAGAAATTTGCAAGATACATACGGATCTGAATGTGGCAGACCCGTTTACTAAACCTCTTCCGCGAGAAAAACATGATCAACACCAAGACTCCATGTGTGTTAGATTCACTACAATGTAATCTAGATTATTGACTCAAGTGCAAGTGGGAGACTAAAGGCAATATGCCCTAGAGGCAATAATAAAGTTGTTATTTTATATTTCCTTATTCATGATAAAGGTTTATTATTCATGCTAGAATTGTATTGATCGGAAACCTTAATACATGTGTGAATACATAAACAAACACTGTGTCCCTAGTGAGCCTCTACTAGACTAGCTCATTGATCAAAGATGGTTAAGGTTTCCTAACCATTGACATGAGTTGTCATTTGATAATGGGATCACATCATTCGGAGAATAATGTGATGGACAAGACCCATCCGTTAGCTTAGCATAATGACCGTTCAATTTTATTGCTATTGCTTTCTTCATGTCAAGAACATATTACTTCGACTATGAGATTATGCAACTCTTAGATACCGGAGGAATGCCTCGTGTGCTATCAAACGTCACAACGTAACTGGGTGATTATAAAGATGCTCTACAGGTATCTCCGAAGGTGTTTGTTGAGTTTGCATAGATCGAGATTAGGATTTGTCACTCCGAGTTCGGAGAGGTATCTCTGGGCCCTCTAGGTAATACACATCATAAGCTTGCAAGCAAACGACTAAGGAGTTGGTCACGTGGTGATGTATTACAGAACGAGTAAAAAGACTTGCCGGTAACGAGATTAAACTAGGTATGAAGATACCGACGATCGAATCTCGGGCAAGTAACATACCGATGGACAAAGGGAATTACGTATGTTGTCATAATGGTTCGACCGATAAAGATCTTCATAGAATATGTAGGAGCCAATATGGGCATCCAGGTTTCGCTATTGGTTATTGACCGGAGAGGTGTCTCGGTCATGTCTGCATAGTTCTCGAACTGGTAGGGTCCGCACGCTTAACGTTTGATGACGGTATAGTATTATATGAGTTATGTGTTTTGGTAACCGAATGTTGTTCGTAGGCCCGGATGAGATCACGGACATGACAAGGAGTCTCGAAATGGTTCAGAGGTAAAGATTCATATATAGGATGATAGTATTCGGACACCGGAAGTGTTTTGGGGGTACCAGGTACTTATCGGGTCACCGAAAGGGGTTCCGGGCACCCCCGGCAAAAGATATGGGCCTTATGGGCCAAGAGGGGAAACACACCAGCCACAAGGGGCTGATGCGCCCCCCATATGGGCCGTCCTAGGAGGAGAAGGAAAGAGGGGAAGGGAAAGGAAAGAGTGGAATAGGATTCCCCCTTCCTTCCCTCTCCCCCCCCCCTCTTTCCTTCCCCCTCCGACAAACATGGCAGGGGGCGCGGCCAAGGGAAAGAGCCCAAGTAGGATTCAGACCTGCTTGGGGCGTGCCTTGGCCTCTCCCCTCTCCCTCCCACCTATATATATGAGGAGGGGGCGCCTAGCACACACCAGACAATTGCCTAGCCGTGTGCGGCGCCTCCCTCCGCCGTTTACACCCCCGGTCATATTTTCGTAGTGTTTAATTAGGCGAAGCCCTGCGGAGATCACTTCACCATCACCGTCACCATGCCGTCGTGCTGACAAAACTCATCTACTACATCGACGTCTTGCTAGATCAAGAAGGCGAGGAACGTCACCGAGCTGAACTTGTGCAGAACACAGAGGTGTCGTGCGTTTGGTACTTGATCGGTTGAAGCGCGAAGAAGTCCGACTACATCAACCCCATTGTGAAACGCTTCCGCTTACGGTCTACGAGCGTACGTAGGCACACTATCCCCCTCGTTGCTATTCATCTCCATGGATAGATCATTGCGTGTGCGTAGAATTTTTTGGTTTGTTTTCCATGCAACGATTCCCAACAGAAAGTAGTAGCAATAAACCGAACGATCATATGCTATGCTAACGGATGGGTCTTGTCCATCACATCATTCGCCTAATGATGTGATCCCGTTATCAAGTGACAACACATGTCTATGGTTAGGAAACCTTAACCATCTTTTGATCAACGAGCTAGTCTAGTAGAGGCTTACTAGGGACACGATATTTGTTTATGTATCCACACATGTATTTAAGTTTCCGGTCAATACAATTCTAGCATGAATAATAAACCTTTATCATGAATAAGGAAATATAATAATAACCACTTTATTATTGCCTCTAGGACATATTTCCAACAGGAATTAGGGTCAGCGGAGCCCCGAGGGCCTCACAACCCACCAGGGCACGCCTGGAGGGGGTGGTGCGCCCTAGTGTCTTCTGGTCAGCCAGGGCCCCCCTCCGATGGCTCTTGGTTCCGGTATTTTTTATTTATTCTGAAATAATTCTCCAAAAAGTTTCATCCAAATCCGAGAACTTTTATTTTTGCACAAAAACAATACCATGGTAGTTCTGCTGAAAATAGCATCAATCTGGGTTAGTTTCATTTAAATCATGCAAATTAGAGAACAAAACAAGAGCAAAAGCGTTAGGAAAAATAGATACGACGAAGATGTATCAATCACATCCTTGTTCTTGGTAGATCAGGCGAAGTCCCATTTCTTTGGTCTCATAGACAGATCGAGGAATTCTAGAGAGCAGAGATCTTGTCTATGGGAGCAGCTGGGATCAGAAAACACATAATTATGGACAACTTCATCGACAGGTATGGCTCGTTTGCTAAGGCGGGGTTTGGGATAAAGGAGTTGTATAATCTGTGCTATAGGGAGAAGATGAAACTACTAGCAAAGGCGATGCTGACATTGCCATTGGCATCATAATAAGCAAGAAGGACAAGTATCTAGATTTTTTCTTTGGTTAAGCTCAAAAACATGTTCTAGTGTGATTCGTAGTCACGTCGGGACTATTTGGACTACAAGATGTGACCGTCTTTGATAGTACGTACAAGATGAATAGGTATGGAATGCCATTCATCCCTTTCGTCGGTCTGAACAATCATCGTTGCACTATGGTATTCGGCTACTGTTAGGGCATATCTTTCTCTAAGTGGTTTTGGTGTTGATGAAAATCTGTTTTGCAGACTAACCATGTGCATTGAGCATTTCAGAGATTCATATCTATGGCACAAGACGGTTTGGTTCCCCTTGGATAAGCAAAGAGCGAAGATGGGTTTTTTGATGTTTCTTTTAATTTGTGTTCAGTCATGAATCCACACTATTAAGAGGGGGTTCGTGTTGGAAGGTATTGGTGGAATCAACACATACACAACCTAAATGCACCCACATTCCCTTCCCCCAACTTTGGAGAAGTTCATCCATTGTGTTTTGGTCCTACTCGCTGTTACCAAGCGGTAGTACCGCTGGTACCCATGTCGGTATCGCTTGTGTGGTACTTCCGTTGGTTGTATGTGGCTACTACCGTTTGGTTCTCTATTAGGCCTCTAGGAACTCGTGGTAGTACTTCTTGCACCTGGCAGTACTTCTGCTGATGTACTGCGGGCACTGTCATGTGGTTCTCTGTTAGGCCTCTAGTAGTTCGCGGTGGTACCTCTGGCGCTAACGGTAGTACCACTTGTGCAGTACTTCCGCTCTTGCGCCAGGCCTACTATCGTTCGATTCACTATAGTCCATTGATAATTCGCAGTAGTGCCACTTATGTTTGCTGGTAGTTGTTGGAAATATGCCCTAGAGGCAATAATAAAATGTTTATTATTGTATTTCCTTGTCCATGACAATTGTCTATTGTTCATGCTATAATTGTATTAACTGGAAACCGTAATACATGTGTGAATACATAGACCACAACATGTCCCTAGTAAGCCTCTAGTTGACTAGCTCGTTGATCGATAGATGGTTATGGTTTCCTGACCATGGACATTGGATGTCATTGATAACGAGATCACATCATTAGGAGAATGATGTGATGGACAAGACCCAATCCTAAGCATAGCACAAGATCGTGTAGTTCGTTTGCTAGAGCTTTTCTAATGTCAAGTATCGTTTCCTTAGACCATGAGATTGTGCAACTCCCAGATACCGTAGGAATGCTTTGGGTGTACCAAACATCACAACGTAACTGGGTGGCTATAAAGGTGCACTACAGGTATCTCCGAAAGTGTCTGTTGGGTTGGCACGAATCGAGACTGGGATTGTCACTCTGTATGACGGAGAGGTATCTCTGGGCCCACTCGGTAATGCATCATCATAATGAGCTCAATGTGACTAATGAGTTAGCCACGAGATCATGCATTACGGAACGAGTAAAGAGACTTGCTGGTAACGAGATTGAATGAGGTATTGGGATACCGACGATCGAATCTCGGGCAAGTAACATACCGATAGACAAAGGGAATTGTATACGGGATTGATTGAATCCCCGACATCGTGGTTCATCCAATGAGATCATCGTGGAACATGTGGGTGCCAACATGGGTATCCAGATCCCGCTGTTGGTTATTGGCCGGAGAACGTCTCGGTCATGTCTGCATGGTTCCCGAACCCATAGGGTCTACACACTTAAGGTTCGGTGATGCTAGAGTTGTTATGGGAAATATTATGTGGTTACCGAAGGTTGTTCAGAGTCCCGGATGAGATCCCAGACGTGACGAGGAACTCCGGAGTGGTCCGGAGGTGAAGATTGATATATTGGACGAAGGGTATTGGAGTCCGGAATTGTTCTGGGAGTACCGGGTGACGACCAGCGTGACCGAAAGGTGTTTTGGAGGCCCCGGCAAGTGTTGGGGGGCCTTATGGGCCAAGGGGAGGGGGCACACCAGCCCACTAAGGGGTTGTGCGCCCCTCCCAACCCCTCTCACGTAACGTGGAGAGGTGGGGGCGCCTCCCCTAGGGCAGCCACCCCTCCCGGCTTGGGGGGCAAGTTTCCCAGGGGTGGGGGCGCCCAAACCCATCTAGGGTTTCCCCTGTGGCCGCCGCCCCTCCCCTAGGGAACCCTAGGGCGCCTCCTCCACCCCCCTTCCCCCTATATATAGTGAGGGAGAGAGAGGGCAGCAGCACCCCTTGCCTGGCGCAGCCCTCTCCTCCTCCAACTCCTCCTCCTCCTCCGTAGTGCTTAGCGAAGCTCTGCGGGAGAACCACGAGCTCCATTGCCACCATGCCGTCGTGCTGCTGGATTTCTCCCTCAACTTCTCCTCTCCCCTTGCTGGATCAAGAAGGAGGAGACGTCCCCGGGCTGTACGTGTGTTGAACGCGGAGGCGCCGTCCGTTCGGCGCTAGATCGGACCTTCCGCGATTTGAATCGCCGCGAGTACGACTCCATCAACCGCGTTCTTGTAACGCTTCCGCTTAGCGATCTTCAAGGGTATGAAGATGCACTCCCTCTCTCTCATTGCTAGTATCTCCTAGATTGATCTTGGTGACACGTAGGAAAATTTTGAATTATTGCTACGTTCCCCAACAGTAGTGTAGGGTAACGCGGTAGAAAACAAAAAAATTATGTCCTACTCTCCAGCCCAGGACCACTATGAAGATGCATACAAGGTTTGATCTGATCATTACCAACTCGTAGCGCAGCGGAAGTAGAGATGGCGAAGATCATCGGTGCAGATTGCCGCATCTAGGATTTTACAACCTCCCAACCGCAGGGATTTCTCCCTCACACAGCCCTTCGAGAGGCCCCTTGAATAGTCCCACGGACAAAAGATCGAACATAAGACCGATACGTCTCCAACTTATCTATAATTTTTTATTGTTTCATGCTATTATATTATCAATCTTGTATGCTTTATAGGCCATTTTATATCATTTTTTGGAACTAACTTATTAACTCAGTGCCCAGTGTCGGTTCATGTTTTTTTGCCTATTTCTTTGTTTCGTAGAAAAACCTTACCAAAGGAAGTACAAACACGATGAAACTTTACAGTGATTTTTATGGACCAGAAGAGACCCTAGAAGCTTAGAGGGAGGACCAAAAGACTCGTAGGTGGGCCAGGAGCTCAAAGGGCGAACCCCCAAGTGGGCACGCCACCTGAGCTTATGAGCTCCACAGACCTCCATCTAAACTAATTCCAGCGCTATAAATTCACTAAATTCTGGAAACCCTAGAGCGAGACTAAAAAGCATTTTATCGCCGCGGAAAGCCTCTGTTTTCCACGATCACATTTGGAGGCTTCAGTCAGTAATCTGCCAGAGGGGGAATCGATCATGGAGGCCATGTTTCATCAACCTTGTTGTGTCCATGATGATGTGTGAGTAGTTCCTATAGGACCTACGGGTCCATAGCGGTAGCTAGATCTCTCTCTCTTTCTCTCTCTCTCTCTCTCTCTCTCTGATCTTCAATACAATAATCTCTTCGGAGATCTATTTGATGTAATTCAATCACCGGAAAAGTCCCCGACGATCACCGGAGGAGTCCCCGGAGATCGCCGGTGAGGAGTCCCCGATGATCGCTGGAGGAGTCTGATACGTCTCCAATGTATCAATAATTTTTTATTGTTCCATGCTATTATATTATCTATCTTGGATGTTTTATATGTATTTATATGCTATTTTATATGATTTTTGGGACTAGCCTATTAACCTAGAGCCCAGTGCCAGTTTCTATTTTTTCCTTGTTTTTGAGTTTTGTGGAAAAGGAATACCAAACGGAGTCCAAACGAGCTGAAACTTTACGGCGATTTTTTATGGACCAAAAGAAGCCCACGGAGTATCGGAGATGGACCAGAGGAGCCACGAGGCATCCACAAGGGTGGAGGGTGCCCCCCTGCCTTGTCGTCGCCTCGTGGACCCCCCTAACTTGTTGCCAACGCCAAAAAATCCTATGAATATAGAAACTCCCGAAAATAAATCTAGATCGGAAGTTCCGCCGCTGCAAGCCTCTGTAGCCACGAAAAACCAATCGGCAGCCTGTTCCAGCACCCTGCCGGAGGGGAAACCTTCATCGGTGTCCATCTTCATCATCCCGGCTGTCTCCATGACAAGGAGGGACTAGTTCACCCTCGGGGCTGAGGGTATGTACCAGTAGCTATGTGTTTGATCTCTCTCTCTCTCGCGCGCGTGTTTTAGATTTCTCACGATCTTGATGTACCGCAAGCTTTGTTATTATAGTTGGATCATATGGTGTTTCTCGCCCTCTACCTTCTTGTGATGAATTGAGTCTTGCTCTTTGAGGTTTCGTTATGTTGGATTGAGTATTGGATTTGAGAACACTTGATGTATGTCTTGCGATGGGATATCTGTGGTGACAATGGGATGCTCTATTGATTTACTTGATGTATGTTTTGGCACTCTACTCGCGGATTCCTGAGGTGACATTGGGGTAATCTATGCATAGGGGTTGATGCATGTTTTCGTCCTACATTCTCCGATAGGAACTTTGGAGTGATTCTTTGTTGCACGTTGAGGGATTTTATGTGATCCAATTATGTTATCATTGTTGACAGAACTTGCACTAGTCAAAGTATGAACCCTAGGCCTTGTTTTCAAGCATTGCAATACCGTTTTCGCTAACTTTTACCACTTGCTACCTTGCTGTTTTTATATTTTCAGATTACAAAAACCTATATGTACCATCCATATTACACTTGTATCACCATCTCTTCGCCGAACTAGTGCACCTATACAATTTACCATTGTATTGGGTGTGTTGGGGACACAAGAGACTCTTTGTTATTTGGTTGCAGGGTTGTTTGAGAAAGACCATCTTCATCCTATGCCTCTGACGGATTGATAAACCTTAAGTCATCCACTTGAGGGAAATTTGCTACTGTCCTACGAAACTCTGCGCTTGGAGGCCCAACACGAGTCTACAAGAAAAGGTTGCGTAGTGGACATCAAGCTCTTTTCTGGCGCCATTGCCGTGGAGGTTAGTGCTTGAAGGTATATCTTTAGATCTTGCAATTGAATCTTTTAGTTTCTTGTTTTATCACTAGTTTAGTCTATAAAAGAAAACTACAAAAAAATTGAATTGAGGTTGCCTCATATGCTTCATCTTTTTAATATCTTTCGTGAAAATGATGGAAAGGAAAATTGTGCTCAAGTGTTAGAAGAAGAAGTCTATAAAATGTTTGGCACTAAATATTTGTATGATGAGCATGATTGCAATGTTGTTAGTATGAATTCTTTGAATATCCATGATGCTAATGATATGCAAAGCCACAAGCTTGGGGATGTTATGTTTGATGAAGATGATATTTTTTGTCCCCCAAGTTTTGATGAGCAAATTTATTATGATGTTAGCATGCCTCCTATTTATGATGATTATGTTGATGAAAGTGGGTTTGAAAGAGTGTCAATTATAGGAAGTAATGATCCCACTATTTTGCAGGGTGTTGAATCTTATTACAATATTGATAAAGGTGGATTTGGAGAGGTCATGACTTTATTTAGTGATGAATCCACTATTTCAGAAGAGGTTCCAATTGATTATGAGAACAAAGTTGCTATCTGTGATGATTATTGTGATGGCATGTATGCTATAAAGAATAATGATAACCATGAAAATTGTCATCATTATTTTAATTTTCAATTGGATTATGCCTCACATGATAGTTATTTTGTTGAGTTTGCTCCCACTACTATGGATGAGAATAAATTTACTTATGTGGTGAGTAAAGGAAATATGCCCTAGAGGCAATAATAAAGTTATTATTTATTTCCTTATATCATGATAAATGTTTATTATTCATGCTAGAATTGTATTAACCGGAAACATGATACATGTGTGAATACATAGACAAACAGAGTGTCACTAGTATGCCTCTACTTGACTAGCTTGTTGATCAAAGATGGTTATGTTTCCTAGCCATAGACATGAGTTGTCATTTGATTAACGGGATCACATCATTAGGAGAATGATGTGATTGACTTGACCCATTCCGTTAGCTTAGCACACGATCGTTTAGTATGTTGCTATTGCTTTCTTCATGACTTATACATGTTCCTATGACTATGAGATTATGCAACTCCCGTTTACCGGAGGAACACTTTGTGTGCTACCAAACATCACAACGTAACTGGGTGATTATAAAGGTGCTCTACAGGTGTCTCCGAAGGTACTTGTTGGGTTGGCGTATTTCAAGATTAGGATTTGTCACTCCGATTGTCGGAGAGGTATCTCTGGGCCCACTCGGTAATGCACATCACTTAAGCCTTGCAAGCATTGCAACTAATGAGTTAGTTGCGGGATGATGTATTACGGAACGAGTAAAGAGACTTGCCGGTAACGAGATTGAACTAGGTATTGAGATACCGACGATCGAATCTCGGGCAAGTAACATACCGATGACAAAGGGAACAACGTATGTTGTTATGCGGTTTGACCGATAAAGATCTTCGTAGAATATGTGGGAGCCAATATGAGCATCCAGGTTCCGCTATTGGTTATTGACCGGAGACGTGTCTCGGTCATGTCTACATAGTTCTCGAACCCGTAGGGTCCGCACGCTTAAAGTTAGATGACGGTTATATTATGAGTTTATGTGTTTTGATGTACCGAAGGAGTTCGGAGTCCCGGATGAGATCAGGGACATGACGAGGAGTCTCGAAATGGTCGAGACGTAAAGATCGATATATTGGACGACTATATTCGGACATCGGAAAGGTTCCGAGTGATTCGGGTATTTTTCGGAGTACCGGAGAGTTACGGGAATTCGTATTGGGCCTTAATGGGCCATACGGGAAAGGAGAGAAAGGCCCCAAAGGGTGGCCGCACCCCTCCCCATGGACTAGTCCGAATTGGACTAGGGAGGGGGGCGCCCCCTTCCTTCCTTCTCCTTCTCCCTTCCCTTCTCCTACTCCAACAAGGAAAGGAGGAGTCCTACTCCCGGTGGGAGTAGGACTCCCCCCTTGGCGCGCCCTCCTCCTAGGCCGGCCGCCTCCCCCCTTGCTCCTTTATATACGGGGGCAGGGGGCACCCCAAAGACACAACAATTGATCTATTGATCTCTTAGCCGTGTGCGGTGCCCCCCTCCACCATAATCCACCTCGATAATATCGTAGCGGTGCTTAGGCGAAGCCCTGCGTCGGTAGAACATCATCATCGTCACCACGCCGTCGTGCTGACGGAACTCTCCCTCAAAGCTCGGCTGGATCGGAGTTCGAGGGACGTCATCGAGCTGAACGTGTGCTGAACTCGGAGGTGCCGTACGTTCGGTACTTGGATCGGTCGGATCGTGAAGACGTACGACTACATCAACCGCGTTGTGCTAACGCTTCCGCTTTCGGTCTACGAGGGTACGTGGACAACACTCTCCCCTCTCGTTGCTATGCATCACCATGATCTTGCGTGTGCGTAGAATTTTTTGAAATTACTACGTTCCCCAACAGTGGCATCCGAGCCAGGTTTTATGCGTAGATGTCATATGCACGAGTAGAACACAAGTGAGTTGTGGGCGATATAAGTCATACTGCTTACCAGCATGTCATACTTTGGTTCGGCGGTATTGTTGGATGAAGCGGCCCGGACCGACATTACGCGTACGCTTACGCGAGACTGGTTCTACCGACGTGCTTTGCACATAGGTGGCTGGCGGGTGTCAGTTTCTCCAACTTTAGTTGAACCGAGTGTGGCTACGCCCGGTCCTTGCGAAGGTTAAAACAGCACCAACTTGACAAACTATCGTTGTGGTTTTGATGCGTAGGTAAGAACGGTTCTTGCTAAGCCCGTAGCAGCCACGTAAAACTTGCAACAACAAAGTAGAGGACGTCTAACTTGTTTTTGCAGGGCATGTTGTGATGTGATATGGTCAAAGCATGATGCTAAATTTATTGTATGAGATGATCATGTTTTGTAACCGAGTTATCGGCAACTGGCAGGAGCCATATGGTTGTCGCTTTATTGTATGCAATGCAATCGCCCTGTAATGCTTTACTTTATCACTAAGCGGTAGCGATAGTCGTAGAAGCATAAGATTGGCGAGACGACAACGATGCTACGATGGAGATCAAGGTGTCGCGCCGGTGACGATGGTGATCATGACGGTGCTTCGGAGATGGAGATCACAAGCACAAGATGATGATGGCCATATCATATCACTTATATTGATTGCATGTGATGTTTATCTTTTATGCATCTTATCTTGCTTTGATTGACGGTAGCATTATAAGATGATCCCTCACTAAATTATCAAAGTATAAGTGTTCTCCCTGAGTATGCACCGTTGCGAAAGTTCTTCGTGCTGAGACACCACGTGATGATCGGGTGTGATAGGCTCTACGTTCAAATACAACGGGTGCAAAACAGTTGCACACGCGGAATACTCAGGTTAAGCTTGACGAGCCTAGCATATAACAGATATGGCCTCGGAACACGGAGACCGAAAGGTCGAGCGTGAATCATATAGTAGATATGATCAACATAGTGATGTTCACCGTTGAAACTACTCCATCTCACGTGATGATCGGACATGGTTTAGTTGATATGGATCACGTGATCACTTAGAGGATTAGAGGGATGTCTATCTAAGTGGGAGTTCTTAAGTAATATGATTAATTGAACTTGAATTTATCATGAACTTAGTACCTGATAGTATCTTGCTTGTCTATGTTGATTGTAGATAGATGGCCCGTGCTGTTGTTCCGTTGAATTTTAATGCGTTCCTTGAGAAAGCAAAGTTGAAAGATGATGGTAGCAATTACACGGACTGGGTCCGTAACTTGAGGATTATCCTCATTGCTGCACAGAAGAATTACGTCCTGGAAGCACCGCTAGGTGTACCACCTGCGCCAGCAACTGCAGACATTGTGAATGCCTGGCAGTCACGTGTTGATGACTACTCGATAGTTCAATGTGCCATGCTTTACGGCTTAGAACCGGGACTTCAACGACATTTTGAACGTCATGGAGCATATGAGATGTTCCAGGAGTTGAAGTTAATATTTCAAAAGAATGCCCGAATTGAGAGATATGAAATCTCCAATAAGTTCTATAGCTGCAAGATGGAGGAGAATAGTTCTGTCAGTGAGCATATACTCAAAATGTCTGGGTATAATAATCACATGATTCAACTGGGAGTTAATCTTCCGGATGATAGCGTCATTGACAGAATTCTCCAATCACTGCCACCAAGCTACAAGAGCTTCGTGATGAACTATAACATGCAAGGGATGGATAAGACAATTCCCGAGCTCTTCGCAATGCTAAAGGCTGCGGAGGTAGAAATCAAAAAGGAGCATCAAGTGTTGATGGTCAATAAGACCACCAGTTTCAAGAAAAAGGGCAAAGGGAAGAAGAAGGGGAACTTCAAGAAGAACAGCAAGCAAGTTGCTGCTCAGGAGAAGAAACCCAAGTCTGGACCTAAGCCTGAGACTGAGTGCTTCTACTGCAAGCAGACTGGTCACTGGAAGCGGAACTGCCCCAAGTATTTGGCGGATAAGAAGGATGGCAAGGTGAACAAAGGTATATGTGATATACATGTTATTGATGTGTACCTTACTAATGCTCGCAGTAGCACCTGGGTATTTGATACTGGTTCTGTTGCTAATATTTGCAACTCGAAACAGGGGCTACGGATTAAGCGAAGATTGGCTAAGGACGAGGTGACGATGCGCGTGGGAAATGGTTCCAAAGTCGATGTGATCGCGGTCGGCACGCTACCTCTACATCTACCTTCGGGATTAGTTTTAGACCTAAATAATTGTTATTTGGTGCCAGCGTTAAGCATGAACATTATATCTGGATCTTGTTTGATGCGAGACGGTTATTCATTTAAATCAGAGAATAATGGTTGTTCTATTTATATGAGTAATATCTTTTATGGTCATGCACCCTTGAAGAGTGGTCTATTTTTGTTGAATCTCGATAGTAGTGATACACATATTCATAATATTGAAGCCAAAAGATGCAGAGTTGATAATGATAGTGCAACTTATTTGTGGCACTGCCGTTTAGGTCATATCGGTGTAAAGCGCATGAAGAAACTCCATACTGATGGACTTTTGGAACCACTTGATTATGAATCACTTGGTACTTGCGAACCGTGCCTCATGGGCAAGATGACTAAAACGCCGTTCTCCGGAACTATGGAGAGAGCAACAGATTTGTTGGAAATCATACATACAGATGTATGTGGTCCGATGAATATTGAGGCTCGTGGCGGATATCGTTATTTTCTCACCTTCACAGATGATTTGAGCAGATATGGGTATATCTACTTAATGAAACATAAGTCTGAAACATTTGAAAAGTTCAAAGAATTTCAGAGTGAAGTTGAAAATCATCGTAACAAGAAAATAAAGTTTCTACGATCTGATCGTGGAGGAGAATATTTGAGTTATGAGTTTGGTCTTCATTTGAAACAATGCGGAATAGTTTCGCAACTCACGCCACCCGGAACACCACAGCGTAATGGTGTGTCCGAACGTCGTAATCGTACTCTACTAGATATGGTGCGATCTATGATGTCTCTTACTGATTTACCGCTATCGTTTTGGGGTTATGCTTTAGAGACGGCCGCATTCACGTTAAATAGGGCACCATCAAAATCCGTTGAGACGACGCCTTATGAACTGTGGTTTGGCAAGAAACCAAAGTTGTCGTTTCTTAAAGTTTGGGGCTGCGATGCTTATGTGAAAAAGCTTCAACCTGATAAGCTCGAACCCAAATCGGAGAAATGTGTCTTCATAGGATACCCAAAGGAGACTGTTGGGTACACCTTCTATCACAGATCCGAAGGCAAAACTTTTGTTGCTAAATTCGGAATTTTTCTGGAGAAGGAGTTTCTCTCGAAAGAAGTGAGTGGGAGGAAAGTAGAACTTGATGAGGTAACTGTACCTGCTCCCTTATTGGAAAGTAGTTCATCGCAGAAACCGGTTTCTGCGACACCTACACCAATTAGTGAGGAAGTTAATGATGATGATCATGAAACTTCAGATCAAGTTATTACTGAACCTCGTAGGTCAACCAGAGTAAGATCCGCACCAGAGTGGTACGGTAATCCTGTTCTGGAAGTTATGTTACTGGACCATGACGAACCTACGAACTATGAAGAAGCGATGGTGAGCCCAGATTCCGCGAAATGGCTTGAGGCCATGAAATCTGAGATGGGATCCATGTATGAGAACAAAGTGTGGACTTTGGTTGACTTGCCCGATGATCGGCAAGCAATTGAGAATAAATGGATCTTCAAGAAGAAGACTGACGCTGACGGTAATGTTACTGTCTATAAAGCTCGACTTGTTGCAAAAGGTTTTCGACAAGTTCAAGGGATTGACTACGATGAGACCTTCTCACCCGTAGCGATGCTTAAGTCTGTCCGAATCATGTTAGCAATTGCCGCATTTTATGATTATGAAATTTGGCAAATGGATGTCAAAACTGCATTCCTGAATGGATTTCTGGAAGAAGAGTTGTATATGATGCAACCGGAAGGTTTTGTTGATCCAAAGGGAGCTAACAAAGTGTGCAAGCTCCAGCGATCCATTTATGGACTGGTGCAAGCCTCTCGGAGTTGGAATAAACGCTTTGATAGTGTGATCAAAGCATTTGGTTTTGTACAGACTTTTGGAGAAGCCTGTATTTACAAGAAAGTGAGTGGGAGCTCTGTAGCATTTCTGATATTATATGTGGATGACATATTGCTGATTGGAAATGATATAGAATTTCTGGATAGCATAAAGGGATACTTGAATAAGAGTTTTTCAATGAAAGACCTCGGTGAAGCTGCGTATATATTGGGCATCAAGATCTATAGAGATAGATCAAGACGCTTAATTGGACTTTCACAAAGCACATACCTTGACAAAGTTTTGAAGAAGTTCAAAATGGATCAAGCAAAGAAAGGGTTCTTGCCTGTGTTACAAGGTGTGAAGTTGAGTAAGACTCAATGCCCGACCACTGCAGAAGATAGAGAGAAGATGAAAGATGTTCCCTATGCTTCAGCCATAGGCTCTATCATGTATGCAATGCTGTGTACCAGACCTGATGTGTGCCTTGCTATAAGTCTAGCAGGGAGGTACCAAAGTAATCCAGGAGTGGATCACTGGACAGCGGTCAAGAACATCCTGAAATACCTGAAAAGGACTAAGGATATGTTTCTCGTTTATGGAGGTGACAAAGAGCTCATCGTAAATGGTTACGTTGATGCAAGCTTTGACACTGATCCGGACGATTCTAAATCGCAAACCGGATACGTGTTTACATTGAACGGTGGAGCTGTCAGTTGGTGCAGTTCTAAACAAAGCGTCGTGGCGGGATCTACGTGTGAGGCGGAATACATAGCTGCTTCGGAAGCAGCAAATGAAGGAGTCTGGATGAAGGAGTTCATATCCGATCTAGGTGTCATACCTAGTGCATCGGGTCCAATGAAAATCTTTTGTGACAATACTGGTGCAATTGCCTTGGCGAAGGAATCCAGATTTCACAAGAGAACCAAGCACATCAAGAGACGCTTCAATTCCATCCGGGATTTAGTCCAGGTGGGAGACATAGAAATTTGCAAGATACATACGGATCTGAATGTTGCAGACCCGTTGACTAAGCCTCTTCCACGAGCAAAACATGATCAGCACCAAGGCTCCATGGGTGTTAGAATCATTACTGTGTAATCTAGATTATTGACTCTAGTGCAAGTGGGAGACTGAAGGAAATATGCCCTAGAGGCAATAATAAAGTTATTATTTATTTCCTTATATCATGATAAATGTTTATTATTCATGCTAGAATTGTATTAACCGGAAACATGATACATGTGTGAATACATAGACAAACAGAGTGTCACTAGTATGCCTCTACTTGACTAGCTCGTTGATCAAAGATGGTTATGTTTCCTAGCCATAGACATGAGTTGTCATTTGATTAACGGGATCACATCATTAGGAGAATGATGTGATTGACTTGACCCATTCCGTTAGCTTAGCACACGATCGTTTAGTATGTTGCTATTGCTTTCTTCATGACTTATACATGTTCCTATGACTATGAGATTATGCAACTCCCGTTTACCGGAGGAACACTTTGTGTGCTACCAAACGTCACAACGTAACTGGGTGATTATAAAGGTGTTCTACAGGTGTCTCCGAAGGTACTTGTTGGGTTGGCGTATTTCGAGATTAGGATTTGTCACTCCGATTGTCGGAGAGGTATCTCTGGGCCCACTTGGTAATGCACATCACTTAAAGCCTTGCAAGCATTGCAACTAATGAGTTAGTTGCGGGATGATGTATTACGGAACGAGTAAAGAGACTTGCCGGTAACGAGATTGAACTAGGTATTGAGATACCGACGATCGAATCTCGGGCAAGTAACATACCGATGACAAAGGGAACAACGTATGTTGTTATGCGGTTTGACCGATAAAGATCTTCGTAGAATATGTGGGAGCCAATATGAGCATCCAGGTTCCGCTATTGGTTATTGACCGGAGACGTGTCTCGGTCATGTCTACATAGTTCTCGAACCCGTAGGGTCCGCACGCTTAAAGTTAGATGACGGTTATATTATGAGTTTATGTGTTTTGATGTACCGAAGGAGTACGGAGTCTCGGATGAGATCAGGGACATGACGAGGAGTCTCGAAATGGTCGAGACGTAAAGATCGATATATTGGACGACTATATTCGGACATCGGAAAGGTTCCGAGTGATTCGGGTATTTTTCGGAGTACGGAGAGTTACGGGAATTCGTATTGGGCCTTAATGGGCCATACGGGAAAGGAGAGAAAGGCCCCAAAGGGTGGCCGCACCCCTCCCCATGGACTAGTCCGAATTGGACCAGGGAGGGGGGCGCCCCCTTCCTTCCTTCTCCTTCTCCCTTCCCTTTTCCTACTCCAACAAGGAAAGGAGGAGTCCTGCTCCCGGTGGGAGTAGGACTCCCCCTTGGCGCGCCCTCCTCCTAGGCCGGCCGTCTCCCCCCTTGCTCCTTTATATACCGGGGCAGGGGGCACCCCAAAGACACAACAATTGATCTATTGATCTCTTAGCCGTGTGCGGTGCCCCCCTCCACCATAATCCACCTCGATAATATCGTAGCGGTGCTTAGGCGAAGCCCTGCGTCGGTAGAACATCATCATCGTCACCACGCCGTCATGCTGACGGAACTCTCCCTCAAAGCTCGGCTGGATCGGAGTTCGAGGGACGTCATCGAGCTGAACGTGTGCTGAACTCGGAGGTGTCGTACATTTGGTACTTGGATCGGTCGGATCGTGAAGACGTACGACTACATCAACCGCGTTGTGCTAACGCTTCCGCTTTCGGTCTACGAGGGTACGTGGACAACACTCTCCCCTCTCGTTGCTATGCATCACCATAATCTTGCGTGTGCGTAGAATTTTTTTGAAATTACTACGTTCCCCAACAGTGAGTAATAAAATTTTTATGCTTATGAATCATGAAAAGAATGCTTTATGTGATAGTTATATTGGTTAATTCATTCATGATGCTACTGAAAATTATTATGAGGGAGGAACATATGCTTGTAGGAATTATAATAATATCAGGTTTCCTCTCTATGTGTTGAAAATTTGGAAGTTTTGCCTGTTTTGCCTTCCTATGCTAGTTGATTCTTGTTCCCATAAATTGTTTGCTCACAAAATCCCTATGCATAGGAAGTGGGTTAGACTTAAATGTTCTTTTCATATGCTTCATGATGCTCCCATTATGTTTCAATTCTTATCTTTCATGTGAGCATCATTGAAATCATCATCCCTGGCTAGAAAGGCATTAAAGAAAAGCGCTTTTTTGGAGACAACCCAACTTTTAACCCTACTATTTTTGTGTGTTCACATGATTAAGCTACTGTAGTAATCATGTTTTATAGCTTTTGTTTCAATAAAGTGCCAAGTAAAGCCTTTGGGATAGTGTGGATGATAGTTGACTTGATTCTGTCCAAAAACAGAAACATTCTTCCAGTCACATAATTGTTTAAATTCACTGGAACATGATAAAATTCTGAATTTTTTACATAATATCGATATACAAATTTCCTAGATTGTCCTAATTTTTTAGAATTTTTGTGGTCACAGAAGTATGGAAAGTTTCCAGATTACTACACACTGTTCTGTTTTTGACAAATTCTGTTTTCATTGTGTTGTTTGCTTATTTTGATGAATTTATGGATAGTATCGGAGGGTATGAACCATGGAGAAGTTGTAATATAGTAGATATAACACCAATATAAATAAAGGATGAGTTCACAACAGTACCAAAAGTGGTGATTTTATTTTCTTATACTAACGGGGCTTCGGAGTTTTCTGTTGTGAAGTTTTCAAGCTTTGGGTGAAGTTTCGATGGACTACGGAATAAGGAGTGGCAATAGCCTAAGCTTGGGATGCCCAAGGCACCCCAAGGTAATATTCAAGGACAACCAAGCATCTAAGCGTGGGGATGCCCCGGATGGCATCCCCTCTTTCGTCTTCAATCCATCGGTAACCTTACTTGGAGCTATATTTTTATTCACCACATGATGAGTTTTGCTTGGAGCGTCATTTTCTTTTATTAGTATTTGCTTGTTGTTATTTAGAGTAATGTTTTGCATCTTTTATTTCAATAAAAAGATCAAGTGTAGCCTTCACCATACTTATTCTGCAAGTCTATATGTTGTCGTTTTGAAAACAGAAAGTTTGCTGTTATGTTTTGAATATTTGTGAATAGTCTAAAATCTTGAATTTTTTACACAATGAGTAACAACAAATGTTATATAGTGTGGTAATTTTTCAGAATTTTTGGAGTCAGGGAAGTATGATTCCTCTTGCATTCTTTACAGACTGTTCTGTTTAGACAGATTGCTGTTATGTTTGCATTGTTTATATATTTTTGCTTGTTTAATGATTCTATTTGAGGATAGGAGTATTAAATATGCAGAGGCAATTAGTATGCGATGTAAAATTATAATTTTAGTGATTTTCTATAGTAGAAAATGATAAGGTTTTGCGTTGATTTATACTAACTTATCTCACGAGTTCTTGTTGAGTTTTGTGTGGATGAAGTTTTTAAGATTTAGGGAAACTATGATATCAGAGGAATTAAGGAGACACAAGCACTCAAGCTTGGGGATGCCCAAGGCATCCCTAATTAATATTTCAAGAAGTCTCAAGTATCTAAGCTTGGGGTTGCCCAGGTAGGCATCCCACCTTTCTTCTTCAACAACTATCGATAACTTTTGGTCGAGCCTAAGTTTTTGCTTATTCACATGATATGTGCTATCCTTGCAATGTCATTTTATTTAATTTTTGCTTGCTATTTGAATAAAGTACTTAAGATCTGAAATTTTATTAAATGATGGAGAGTCTTCACATAGTTACATAATTATTCAACTGCTCATTGATCTTCAATTATATCTTTTGGAGTAGTTTGTCATTTGCTCTAGTGCTTCACTTATATATTTTTAGAGCACGACGGTGGTTTTATTTTGAAGAAATTATTGAACTCTCATGCTTCACTTATATTATTTTGAGAGTCTCTCTAAACATCATGGTAATTTGCTTTGGTTATGAATTTAGTCCTATTATGATAGGCATCCAAGAGGAATATAATAAAAACTTTCATATAAAGTGCATCGAATACTATGAGAAGTTTGATTCCTTATGATTGTTTTGAGATATAAAGATGGTGATATTAGAGTTATGCTAGTGTGTAATTGTGAATTGGAGGAATACTTGTGTTAAAGTTTGTGATTCCCGTAGCATGCATGTATGATGAACCGTTATGTAACGAAGTTGGAGCATGATTTATTTATTTATTGTCTTCCTTATGAGTGGCGGTCGGGGACGAGCGATGGTCTTTTCTACCAATCTATCCCCCTAGGAGCATGCGCGTAGTACTTTGTTTTAATGACTAATAGATTTTTGCAATAAGTATGTGAGTTCTTTATGACTAATGTTGAGTCCATGGATTATACGCACTCTCACCCTTCCACCATTGCTAGCCTCTCTAGTACCGCGCAACTTTCGTCGGTGCAATACACCCACCATTACCCTTCCTCAAAATAGCCACCATACCTACCTATTATGGCATTTCCATAGCCATTCCGAGATATATTGCCATGCAACTTCCACCGTTCCGTTTATTATGACACGCTTCATCATTGTCATATTGCTTTGCATGATCATGTAGTTCACATCATATTTGTGGCAAAGCCGCCATTCATATTTTTTTATACATGTCACTCTTGAGTCATTGCACATCCCGGTACACCGCCGGAGGCATTCACATAGAGTCATATCTTTTGCTCTAGTATCGAGTTGTAATTTTTGAGTTGTAAGTAATAAGAGTGTGATGATCTTCATTATTAGAGCATTGTCCCATCGGATAAAAAAAGGGAGGCCAAAGAAGCCAAACAAAAAAAGAGACAAAAGAGAGAAGGGGCAATGTTATTATCCTTTTTTCCACACTTGTGCTTCAAAGTAGCACCATGATCTTCATGATAGAGAGTCTCTTATGTTGTCACTTTCATATGCTAGTGGGAATTTTTCATTATAGAACTTGGCTTGTATATTCCAACGATGGGCTTCCTCAAATTTCCCTAGGTCTTCATGAGCAAGCAAGTTGGATGCACACCCACTTAGTTTCTTTTTTGAGCTTTCATAAACTTATAGCTCTAGTGCATCCGTTGCATGGCAATCCCTACTCACTCACACTGATATCTATTGATGGGCATCTCCATAGCCCGTTGATATGCCTAGTTGATGTGAGACTATCTCCTTTTTGCCTTCTCCACAACCACCATATTCTATTCCACCTATAGTGCTATGTCCATGGCTCACGCACATGTATTGCGTGAAAGTTGAAAAGGTTTGAGAACATCAAAAGTATGAAACAATTGCTTGGCTTATCATCGGGGTTTTGCATGATTTAAATTTTTTGTGTGATGAAGATGGAGCATAGCCAGACTATATGATTTTGTACAGATAAGCTTTCTTTGACCATGTTATTTTGAGAAGACATAATTGCCTTGTTAGTATGCTTGAAGTATTATTATTTTTATGTCAATATTAAACTTTTATTTTGAATCTTATGGATCTGAACATTCATGCCACAATAAAGAAAAAACACATGGATGAATATGTTAGGTAGCATTCCACATCAAAAATTCTGTTTTATCATTTACCTACTCGAGGACGAGCAGGAATTAATCTTGGGGATGCTTGATATGTCTCCAACTTATCTATAATTTTTGATTATTCCATGCTATTATATTATCTATCTTGGATGTTTTATATGCATTTATATGCTATTTTATTGGGACTAACCTATTAACCTAGAGCCCAGTGCCAGTTTTATGTTTTTTCCTTGTTTTGAGTTTTACAGAAAAGGAATACCAAACGAAGTCCAAACGAGCTGAAACTTTACGACTATTTTTTATGGACCAAAAGAAGCCCACAGAGTATCGGAGATGGACCAGAGGAGCCACGAGGCATCCACAAGGGTGGAGGGCGCCCCTAGGGCGCACCCCTGCCTTGTCGTCGCCTCGTGGACCCCCCTGACATGTTGCCGATGCCAAAAATTCCTATAAATATAGAAACCCCCAGAAATAAACCTAGATCGGGAGTTCCGCCGCTGCAGGCCTCTGTAGCCACAAAAAACCAATCGGGAGCCCATTCCGGCACCCTGCCGAAGGGGGAAAGCTTCATCGGTGGCCATCTTCATCATCCCGATGGTCTCCATGATGAGGAGGGAGTAGTTCACCCTCGGGGCTGAGGGTATGTACCAGTAGCTATGTGTTTGATCTCTCTCTCTCGTGTTCTTGATTTGGCACGATCTTGATGTACATCGAGCTTTGTTATTATAGTTGGATCATATGGTGTTTCTCCCCCTCTACCTTCTTGTGATGAATTGAGTCTTGCTCTTTGAGGTTTCGTTATGTTGGATTGAGTATTGGATTTGAGAACACTTGATGTATGTCTTGCGATGGGATATCTGTGGTGATAATGGGATGTTCTATTGATTTACTTGATGTATGTTTTGGCACTCAACTCGCGGATTCCCGAGGTGACATTGGGGTAATCTATGCATAGGGGTTGATGCACATTTTCGTGCTACGTTCTCCGATAGAAACTTTGGAGTGATTCTTTGTTGCACGTTAAGGGATTGTTATGTGATCCAGTTATGTTATCATTGTTGAGAGAACTTTCACTAGTGAAAGTATGAACCCTAGGCCTTGTGTTTCAAGCATTGCAATACCGTTTCGCTCACTTTTACCACTTGCTACCTTGCTGTTTTTATATTTCCAGATTACAAAAACCTATATCTACCATCCATATTACACTTGTATCACCATCTCTGCGCCGAACTAGTGCACCTATACAATTTACCATTATATTGGGTGTGTTGAGGACACAAGAGACTCTTTGTTATTTGGTTGCAGGGTTGTTTGAGAGAGACCATCTTCATCCTACTCCTCCCATAGATTGATAAAACTTAGGTCATCCACTTGAGGGAAATTTGCTACTGTCCTACAAAACTCAGTGCTTGGAGGCCCAACAAGAGTCTACAAAGAAGGTTGCGTAGTAGACATCAGAGTCCCCGACGATCGTTGGGTGAGGAGTCCCCGACGATTGATGGAAATGTGAATTTGTTTTAATAATTTGTTTATAGCATTGAAATAACTTGCAAGTCTTTGCAGAAACTATGGAACACGACAAAGACAAAGAATAAGAAGACATGTTGGGGGAAATAATCCGCGACGGAGATGATATCACCTCAGAGTTTCTGAATGACTCCGGTGGGGGAATGTAGGGAGAAGATTACGGCTCCGGTGAGGGAATGGAGGGAGAAGATGACGGCTCTGGTGTTGGAACCTTAATTATTACAAAGTCCGGCGAGGTATATTAATTAAGCCTTTGCTGACTAGATGCATTAATTGATTTGTATATACATATATTAACGCTTCTTTCTTCTTTTAGCCCTCCGGATCGAGCCAATCTTCTATAAAGAAACGAGGCCCAAAAAAAGGTTGGGCGATAATGAAAGGTTCAAGATCGAAGAAGTCATTGAAGATGGCAAACCGATTGCTCCCCCGTAGAACGCAAACCGATTTGTAAGTCAGTGCAGAGTTATTGTTAGGGACAGCATCCCAATCACCATTCGAGAATGGAATAAGCCAAAGGCGGATGAAGTTACTTATGTCGATGATAGATCCAAAGAAATGCTTTGGAATATGCTCATGACAAATTTGATCCTACCGCCAGAGGTGGACCCAAATAACAATGTTATAGAGCGAAAAGTCAAGAGGCGTGGACTCTCAAGAAGATGGCCACACAATTCTGCAACTGGAAGAAAAGATTGCACCAAGACTATGTCTTGAAAAACAAGACTCCAACATTCACGAGAGCATATGAGAAGATAAAAGATCACTGGCCCGAATTTGTGAAGTACAAGACATCGGATGAAGCTAAGAAAAGGTCAGAAATAAATAAGAACAATGTTGCAAAGAAGGAATACCACCATGTTATGGGGTCAGGTGGCTACAAGGTTGTCATGCCTAAGTGGGAGAAAACTGAGAACGACCTGATTGTTAAAGGGATCGATCCAGAGACATTGGAGTGGGCTGAACGGGCAAAGACTTGGTTCTACGTTCATGGGGGAAAGTTGGACCCAGAAACAGGGAAGTGTATTTATACAAAAGATCAACTTGCAACGCCCCTCAAAGCCCTTAAAGCTGCAATGAAGGACGTGCAGGACGGGAAGTTCGTTCCCGACAGAGAGAACGACGAGCTGACACGCGCCCTTGGGAATGCTGAACACAGTGGATGAACACGAGGCACATCAGGTCCGTTCCGTGGAAGCTTGGGTTTCCTGACTGCAATGACGCTTATAGAGGCCGAGGGAGAAAAAAGAAACACGATGCAGACCAGCTGCAGAAGATAGAAGAAAAAATAGCATTGCAGGAGAAGCAAATAGAGGCACTTACCAGCCAGCAAGCTACCGGCCCCTATCAATGGCACGAAGATCCTGCATTCGATACTGTCGGCCCACCATCTCAGCGGAAAAGCAGCGTGGCTTCCACGGAGCTCGTTCGGCCCATAGATGATATCACGGCTCCTTGCAACCCTGTGGATGATATCACGCAAAGGGAAATTTGTGAGCTACATGCGAAATGCATGAACATATCCATGAAGGTGGCGGTCGGCTTTACCTTACCTCTTGTACCTAACGGAACTTACCATTGCTCTCCGATTCTAGATGGCTATGCTGTTGTCGGCGTGGATGAAGTTATCAAGGGATTTGAGCAATTGGAGCTTGACTTCCCTACAGGTGAAGGGGAGACAGAACTGGAAGATGCTAGAAAAAGTACCATTCTATGGAAAAAGGAACACATCGTGCTTCCACATTGGACGCCAAGGCTATCGACTCCTCAGAGTAGCAATCCAGCTCTATCTCCATCGCCTCAGCCGTCTCCGTCGCGTCAGCAGGCTCCGCCGCCTCCGCCCCGGCGGAAGAGAATCGCCGCTCCAGCGGCTAGTACTACAACTGCAAAGAAATCAAGAGCAGGTACAAGGAACATTGTCAAGGAGGCTCCTGCCAAGTTACCATACAAAATGACTGATGAGGAAATCAAGAAGGTCGTGGATGCCGATGTGAAACGCCAGCTTGGACCGAAACAGCCCGAGCCAAAGGAGAAAATAGATCCGAAAAAAGCGAAGCGCTGTCTGGAAAACCTTACGTGACCACTGCCTTCGCTGCCATCAAACTATGACCGCTCTATTATTAAGTCACATAAAGAACATGTGCAGCGGTCGGGAAGTAGTAGTGCAAGTGGGAAAACAATTCCCCAGCTCGACGAACAGAAAAACCAATCGTGCCCCCCCCCCCCGCTCAAGGTGTTTACCGATATAGATTATGATCCAGAGGTAGCAGACGATGGATTAGTACTGGTCACGGACTCGAAACGTAAAGACCCTCAGATGTGGGCGGACCTAAGTGAAATGCTCCAGAGGTAAGTTCAATCATTATCACTATATCAGCAGCTTTCGTTCATTTCCTGATATCAAGTAATTAATAACTCCTTTATTCATTTTCTTTGCCGGACAGGGTTTGGAAAAAGTTCACCAAGCAGGCTAGGGGTGAATGGAAAGAAGAGCTATGATTTTGCAACTCAATGTAACTAATACTAGCTAGTTCCGCACATCTCTCTTTGATTCTAGATTCAATATCATTATCATGTTTGATTATTATTTTGATTGAACTCTATTCTCGTAAAGTGGTTGAGGCAAGAAGACGGGAATAATTTATGTGGATACTACATTTGCGAGTTCATTCATCGGACGACCTGTGAGAAGGTTAGAATTTTAGAAAAACTTCGAGTACGTAAACAATATTCACAATTTTATTTTATTACCATCAATTGTGTTGAGTTTCATTCATATATATTGACCCCTTCTTTAAATTAGATCGAACAGATGAGGGACGATCTCCTACCAAAGGATCGCGTACGAGCAATTCAAGAGGAATAGGCGGGACTCTTACTTGAAGAGGTCATATCTAAAACCGAAGAATACCATTAGGAATTGGTAGGGAATTTTGGTAATTAGATATTAGGCATCTTAAGAGATATTATATTGTATATATGCATGAACGTGTACTATATGTTATATATGAAAACCTGTTGTCCGAAAGCACGGAGAAAGAGGTCACTTTTCTATATTCATGACGATGTTGTGTAATGGTTCCTTCATTGCTATATGTACTAGTTAGTGTCGAGTTGAATGGAAAACATAAAATAAAAATAAAAACCCTAAATGAAAAAGAATTGAATGGTAAACACAAAAAGAATAGGGAAACACAAAATGAAATCCATAAACCCTCCAAAACCCCAAACCCCTCCTTTAAAAAAAACCCTAAACCCCAACGCTTGTCAGCACCTGACGCGTGGCGGCCTTTTAGTCCCGATTGGTGTTACCAACCAGGACTAAAGGTCCTCCTGCCTGAGCGCTCCACAGTGGCCACATGGAGCCCCTTTAGTCCCGATTCGTAACACAACCGGGACTAAAAGGGGGGCCTTTAGTCTCAATTCCTTAGCCCCGGTTGCCTAATCGGGACTAAAGGCCCTTACGAACCGGGACTAATGTCCCGTTTTTGTACTAGTGGGGAAAAAGCCTCCGGATGAGATCGCGCAAGAACATAGGCTTGAGGTGGTGGAAGAATTGTTTCGGTCTCCCCTCGGGATTTTTGGAATATTAGGGAATTTATAGACTAGAGATTAGGTCAAATGGAACCACATGGGCCCCACAAGTGCTGATGGCATGCCTCCCCCCAAGGTGCACCGTGTGAGCTTTCAGGGCCGGTCCTGAGATTTTGGGGGCCCGGGGCAAGACAAAAATTTTGGGCCCCCCTATATAACCAATAACAATTTAATGCAACCAATTTTAATATTTACGTTCAATACTTTTTATATACTATCCTAGCAGTTTCTTCCAAAATACCGCTGGTCATCCGGGACCTAGTGGTACGGCCATGATTCGCATGGAAGGAGATCACTCATTCTTCTACAGGCGACAAACATATGCACGAACAAAAACTCCAAATGTTAAACATCCGTCTATCTTGAGAACATCTAAATAACTTGGCTACGGAACGACCGAGCAAAGACAAAGTACAATAAAATACATAAGACCGAGTCTCTTAAAATAATTCTTGATACAAAGTCACTTATGATAGGTCAGTGTAAGTTTTATCCAACAATTTTTATAGATGTGTAATATTGTAAATCATTTAGCAGTGGAAGATATGCATCATATATGTATGTGAAGGTAAATTAGTTAATCAGCTATCAGCAAAAAATATATTTATTTAATCAGCAACACAAATAATAGGGAATAGTACGAATGATATACCTCAGACCAATTGCATTGGCGTCCGTGAATAGGTGCTCAGCAACGATGCGATGTGGACGTCAGGCGAGAGGCACTCGACGATGATACTCCCAGCGCCTGGAAAGTGGATAACGGACGCACTCGGCGCTGTCAATTGCCATGGCCTGGCGATGCACGTGTGAGTCCTACGTGGCCGCGTCCAGCTACGCGAGCTGCCGGCGGCCTGTGACTTGTGTTCTGAAGGTCGGGCCCGGGGAACAGAGAATAGGGTAGTGGATGATTGGATTAGGGCATGTACAATGATTGATAAGATAGTCTTATCTTAAGTCTTGCATGTGATCTAGAGATGACAAAAAAATTTGTCTACAATGGGTCATTTCTTAGTCTTATTTTCAATAACTAGCAATTCCTAAAAATGTGGTGAGACATATTGTGCTAAAAGATCACCTCAAGACAAGCCTTTTCTTATGAGTTCTCTCTCCTCCATCTCATCATCTATCCTACGTGGCACTCCTAAGATAGCACCATTGTACATGCCCTTAGGGATGCAATCTCACGTCTCAAGAGTTACCCCATGACTGCGTGCCTACATCAGTGTGGGGCTAATTTTGTTTACTTGAGCTAATTTCGTTTCGCGAGAAGAAAGTAGTAAATTACTGATTGCCTACTTGCCTTTTTCTTTTGCGTACTTGCTTATGCTGCTACCTCTCTCCTTTATTTGCGCTAATTTCGTTGCGGGAGATGATATGGGCCTATGGGCCACCTGTGTACCGCATGTCTGGGAGGGCCCCCCGGGTTTCGGGGGCCCGGGGTGGCTGCCTCCCCTGCCCCCCTAGGGCCGGCCCTGTGAGCTTTTCGCCTCCTCATGCATCTTCTAGTCTCTTCCCAAAGCTTCTAGGGTCTCTTCTGGTCCAGAAAAAAATCACTGTATAGTTTCATCGTATTTGAATTTTGTTTGTTATGTTTTTTCTGCAAAACAAATAAATAGACAAAAAAACAGAACTGACACCGGGCACTAAGTTAATAGGATTAGTCCACGGTATAAAATGGCATATAAAGCATATAGGAATGGTAATATAATAGCATAAAACAATCAAAAGTTATAGATACGTTCGAGACACATCAAACCCCGAAATTTCTTTTTCATATAATTAAACATGGAGCTCATGACTACATGAGGATAAAACGAACAACGTGAGTGAACTATAATGATCTAGATGGTCGTGGGTATGGAAGGAGGGGAAAATAATTGTTACCTTCCTGAAACATCCTTAGGTTACTTGGTAGCATTTCCTTGCGGATGATGGCGGTGCAAAGATGATCTTTCTTCACGTCGTACGCTGGTGCCGGGGGATGGATTGAGATCCGGAGGAGAAGATAGAGATGATGGGACAATGTGAAGTTATGAGTGGGGGTTGTTGTGAACGAGTAATGAGGTGAGCGGGGTGGCGAAAATTATGAGCGAAGGTTGTTGTGAGCGGGGGTGGGTGGTGTGAAGTTATGAGCGGGGGTTGTTGTTTTGACATCCGATAAATGGCCGAACATGACACAATGTGTACACGATGTCGGAAGTCATTCAAACCTGGCATGGATGCCTATTGCCTACCATGGCATGCCCACCTGGTGGCAAATTTTGGGGTCATTTCATGGATGTTGAAAATACACTATGTTCAACAGAGGGTGTCCGGGTAGGCTAGAAGGGTCCGTTCGAGAGCATGTTGTTTTTCGACATATGTCAAATGACCTCAATTTTTTCGGTGGCCTAGTATTTTCAATTCAAGGCACTATGCTAGGTTTGTTTTGGTTTTTGATAAGTTTTGCACTTTCTGGAGTTTTCTTGTAAAAAAAGATCGATAAATGGCCAGACGTATTGCAACTTGCATATAGTGCCGGTAATCGTTCAAACCTAGCATGGATGCTTACGATAGGCATGCCTTCCTAATGGCAAAAGTTGAGGTCATTTGGATGTCGAAAAATAGACCATGTTCAATAGTGGATGTTTGGGTGGCAGGTCACAAGAAACCACTTTTAGAAGGTTTGGAGCAATCGCAGTTCTTCCATTGGTGATCCAAAAATACCTTACTGGATTCCTGGAGATGAAGAAGCGACTTGGGTAAAGGGGCAATTTCTAACAAAGTTTTTCTCATTTTTGATTTCTATTTGCTTTCCTTTCCAATCTATCAACTGGCTTTTAATAAACCTCAGTTCATTCAATTAGCTTTTAGGTGAGGATTTTCACTTCTCTGATCTACCAACTGAGCTATCTTGACTTTTTTTGGCCCGAAGGGTCCGTTTGAGAGCATGTTTGTGGTCGATATCTGTCAAATGACATTTTCTTTCATAGGCTTGTATGACCAATACAAGACACCACGCCAAGTTGTATAGGTTTTCGACAACTTTTGAATTTTTTGGAGTTTTCTCGGTAAAAAAGACTGATAAATGATCGGACGTGCCGCAACTTGCATACAGTGTCGGAATTCGTTCAAACCTTACATGGATGCCGACCATGGGCATCCCACCCGGCAGCAAATTTGGGTCATTTCATGGATGTCGAAAAATAGAGGGTGTTCGGGTAGGCCGCAAGGGTCCGTTTGAGAGCATGTCTGTGGTCGACATCCATCAAATGGCCTCAATTGTTTCCCGTGGCCTTGTATCACCACCTGAAGGCACGATGCCAAGTTGTTTGAGTTTTCATCGAGTTTTGCATTTTCTCAAATTTTCTCAATGAAAAAGACCAATAAATGTCCCAATGTATCGCAACGTATGCTATCAGAATTCGTTCAAACCAGGCATCTAACATGGGCATGCCCACTTGGTGACCGACTTCCGCAGCCGTGTCCGCGGACGGATAATGTGTTTGATTTGCAACATGTTTTTTGAATCCATTACAAATGCATACGCTCGTACATACCCACCGCACATACACTCATCTCTATGAACGACGCGCACCCTGCTCCCTGCTCTATGAGCACCTCCGAGAGACTGAGCCGTCACATCATCTTAAAGTTGACGAAGTCACCACAAATATATTCGTAGTCAGCGGTAATGTCTTCTCCCACTGAACGGACATCGCCCTATAGTCTGAAATAATCTACACCAATATAAAAAGACCCAAAGGGGCAGATCCAAACCATGTCGACCGTCAAATCATTTTATCTAGCGGTTCAAATCGCTCCAATGTTGAGCACCAAACATGTTTAACGCTCTAATTACCCACCACTGCTATTGGTTATAAACACGTTTTGACTCAACGCTATCCATGAAATCTGCCATGTAATTAATATCCTACCATTCCCGCGTAAAAAGTAATTGATATCTTACTAAATAACAACGTGCAACAGATATATCTTACCTTATATAACGTGCAACTAATATCCTACCTAATATAAACGTATATTGCACGTACATTATTACTAGTTTCAGAAAAATGCGAGCATAAGCAGCGTAGAAGGTTTTTTCAAAAAGAAAAGACCCTTTTTTTTCAGAAACAAGAAAAGACCCTATGATGGCTTTATCGACCACAGTATGTGCACCTAGTTTTTGCCCTGACTAGCAAAATCCAGTAACGGTTAAGGCGAAACAAGCAGCCCGTAATAAAGCAGTGAAAAGTTCGGATTAAGCGAAAATACAAGGAAGTGCCCATCGGGCATCGGCCGCCTCATCCCTCCCTCCCTCCCTCCGGAACCCTAGCATTCCAGCCGACGCCGGCGCAAACCCTCTCCGCCGCCGCCAGAAAACCAATGGTACTTCCTCTCACGCTCGTCTCGTAGATGCTGCTATCGATGGAATCGCGGTCTGCCCCGACTAATTGCGACGGGTTACTTCTTTGCAGCTGGGGAGGGGCCGGGGGCGAGGCCGCGGAGGCGGGGGCAGGGGGAGATTCAGCGGCGGGAGGGGCGACGGCTCGCCCCGTCTCGGCGGCCGCGATGATCCACCGCCGACGCCGCGGCGCTCCTCCGGGTGGGGCGTGGCGCCGCCGTCTCGGCATCTCTGGGTGGGCAGCCTGGCCCCCGGCGTCACCGCCTCGGACCTTTCGCAGCTGTTCCACCGGTGCGGCGACATCGAGCGCATCACCCGCGACCCTGGCCGGACCTTCGCCTTCGTGAGCTTCATGCGGGAGCAGGACGCCATCGCCGCGGTCCGGGAACTGCAGGGGGCCCGGCTCCAAGGAACGCCCGTTAGGATTGAGTTTTCCAAGGGGGTTAGTGTTGAACTTCCTCCCGCCTCGATCACGGTTTGCCGCACTTTTCCAGAATTGTTGGTCAACATATACTTTGTTTCAAACGCATCATTGGTGCAGTGTGCTTTTCTTGTCTTGTGTGCGATCATGAATTTTGGGATTAGTATAACCAAGTCTCAAGAGTCAAGACAAACTGTGTGTGAGTAGTTAAAATTTAGGATGCACAGGATTACTCTGAGGAAAAACCCAGACAAAAACAGGCTCACATATATAATGTGCATGATAAATAAAATAGAAGGCCCTTCCTTCTTTTGAATGATGCAAAACTTCACATGGATCAATTGGATTCCTTGCGAAGATGATCTTTGAACCCCCAGGCTCTGTTAACCAAATAATGATCACATACCGTGTCTATGCATCAGCAACGCTTTACAGTCAGGTGTACTATGAAAACAAATAGTTCACACCTCAGGTTGAATATATCAACAATTATCACAGCTTACCTGATGTCTCAGCTCGACAATTTGGTTATAATCTAGCTTCAATTTAGGGCACGGCACGATAAAACCTCCAAAAGACAATCTTTAGGAGATCAGGTTCAATGTTAGCTTGAGAAATCTTCTCATCTGAAGATCATGAACGTTGATCCGATGTTCCATATGTTGACAGTAGCACATTTTCGAAAGATGAAAAACATTGTAAGGCAACATCAGAAAAAAAAAAGTGCTGCATGAGAGAACTGAATATTCCTTCTTTTTTTTTTGTCAAAAATAAGATGCACGTTCGATTGCATATGAAACATCAGAGAAGGTTTTCTGCAAGTGCAACATGTCAAGATCATTTTATATATTGACATGTCCGCACTAAATTCTCTTGGCAGTGGGTACCCGATACTCTTTCTCAACACCATTGTTAAGTTTACTCGGACCTGTTATTGCAATGTGAACCATGTCAAAGACATCATTTGCAGCTTTACTTGCCTGTTTGTGCTATGAACAGGACACACATATTTATCTGACAGTTTCAAGTGTTCTTTATTCTGTTTGTGCTATCAACAAGACACACATATTTATCTCTTGTAACTCCCTGGCTTTCCGTAAAATAAGTCTTTGTGGCTGAACTCCCCCCCCCCCCCCCCCCAATCTCTCTTATAATTCATATAAAATATGATGCACAGTTTCCGCAACCGAACAGACTGCTAAGCTGATCAATCAATCAAGCTTCTTGGGTAGTTAAATGTGATGATCTTCATTATTTGGCATAAAGATACCATCCATGTTTCCACCCAATACTGGCCAAAAGATTCAGCTAGATGATAGAAGTGTATGTCAGCTCCAGCTCATTCAGCATCAATGTGAGGTTGCCTCGACCTGGTTTTTTGTAGCTTCATCAACGGATTCCTAGTTAAAAACCAATGATCCAAAAGTGACATGCGCCCATGACAAGTTATTTCTATGTTATATTCACAGTGATGTAACATATGTTTATAGCACCATAGTTATGCTTTATGTGGTCAGCTTTGTTCCAAATGGAAAACAGAAGGCTACGATTTTGGTCAAAGTAGTTGCTTGACAGCATTCAGTATTCCAAGCTATCTCTTCTACAACCTCACGTACATGCTTATGGTCTTTATGATAATACAAGGTCAAAATAATCAGAAAGAGTATGGGCATAGGTACGGCTTTTGACAGACCAATCTAGCTTGTTGATCCGATAGCAGTATGTGCATAGGTCCTGCATTTCTATGACGATATGTTGTATGAGAGATCTTTTCAGTTGAAGAAGAAAAAAGTTGGCCTTACCACCAGGCGTATACTGATAGTTACATCATTGACTATTCATGGATAAGTGCTGTTCTAAAATTTGGCCGATTAGACTAGAACAGGTGGTCTTCTGTCTCCAATGTATCTGTATAATCAGCCGGTAAGCGTTGTAACTCGTCAAATAGGCTGGATATAATCACAGACATGTGGGAGGCTGATTGGAATGTCCATCTGTACATAATGTTTTGATTACTGTGCCCCAATTCATAAGATGATATAATCACTTCCAGGACATGGTAACACAGTTATCCTGCTATAATCACAATAGTGAAACAGTTCCTTAGCTTAATTATTTGGAGACAAATGAGTACCTGTTGACATATTAATAACATTGCAAAATCATCCTGGTCTACCTCACCAGCTTCACCACCCCAGCTGTTTTGACTTGCCCAGTTCCTGTAGGAAACAAAGAACTACCATTTGGTTATTTATTTGCCTGAACAAGGAGTGCAGGATCGTTTGTCATGACTCATCACAGTGACTCCAAATTAATGAGCTTGAGTCTCGAACTAAAAAATAGCATTAAGAAATAAGAAAGTTATAGGCCGCAGGTGCACTAATTTCTGCTAATCTACAGGAGGAATAAAAATGCCAACCTAAGCACTAACATGAGATACTGATATGGGGATACTGATAGGGTACAGTTCCCTGGTTTTTTGTAGGTATATGCATACATTCAAAAAACACTGAAAAATAGTTGACAGGTAAATACAATAAGAAAGCCATGCACAGCTGATGACTCTGTAACCATGTCCTATTTTGTGCCTAAACACTAGGCATGAGAGAGGGAGGGGAGAGTGAAGGGCTGAATGACTAAGTTATCTATTATGTCAAAGTTTCTCATATGTTCCAATGGGGAATCAAAACCTAAAGGTTGAGAACTGTGGATAATGGTGGCTGGACGGAAGGGAAGCTGTATTGGTTGCCAGATCACGAACTGCTATTGCTGTGCAACGTTTTTTTTTCTTCTCCAAAATTATTAAAGTAAATTCAAAAGAAACCAAATATAGCACCACAAGTTACAGAAAACCTCAGCTATACAAGCAAGTGTGCATGGCCCAATGTTTTTAGCAAAATGTTTAATGAAACCATGTGTAATTGGTTACAAACCAAGATCTCCTTGCTGCCTGTCACACACACACACACACACACCATCTTTGACCACTTCTTTCATTGCAGCTTGCCAGGAGCTTCTTCTATTCAAATGTCCAGTGCTTTTTGTGCAACATTTAAGCCACAGTATCTTGGATTATGTGCAACGCTCAGAAAATAATTGTGGTTATGTGAGTGCCTGGGGTCTTCGCTAACTCGTGCCACAAACACATTGGAATTTCTATAGTTCACTCATAATATCTGAAAATAATTGTGGATATGGGTGTCTGATCCTTATTGACTAACTGGAAAAGTAGTAGCTCTAAATCAGCATGGGGTGCAGAAGGTTTTGATCCTTACATTCCAGAGGGAATGACTGTTACCCATTGGCCTGACTTAAGTAGCTCTATAGCTTCCAATCATTCGTGAACATGCCACTCTTTGGGCTAAGGGGCACGTTTTTGTTTCTGAAAATAGCAAATTGGCTCACAGTCTACATCAGAGTACTTGGGAAGTTATCTGATTGGACTTGCTTCCCAACTGAGGTTATTTCTTAGTCTCACCATTTAAGGAAGTTGTGTTGTGCTCTAGAAGAGCCAAGAGACCCATTTCTAAGATTTCTTGGTACTAATATAAGTTATGATTATAGCCAGTTGAGTTGTGTTTATTGCCATGGGAAGTCTACCTGGCCGCTTGTTCTATCTCGTTTAACTTCACACTTAATGATCAGGACTAATTAAACTTATGATTTTGTCTGTCTGCTTACTTTAATGCCTTCTATTGGTATCACCGTATCCCTCATTATCTTTATTATGCTGTTCCGTATATCTAGTGGTGACAGGTTACCTGAAGTATTTGAATTTACAGGATAAGTCATCAGGTAGCTATGTGGATGACAGACATGCACAATCTTCTGATGAGAGACATTTTGTTGAACATGGAAGAAAACATCAATCAAGCCCTGAAAAATCAGTTGATAAATCTAAAAGAAATAAGTCTACAGAACCTAGTGAGGTTTTATGGATAGGTTTTCCTGCTGGTCTAAAGGTAGACGAGGCAGCTCTGTGGGAAGCCTTCTCTCCTTTTGGTGAGATTGTCAAGATAACAACATTCCCAGGCCGCACCTATGGATTTGTTAAGTACACTACCATTACAGCGGCATGCAGGGCAAAAGAAGCACTTCAGGGGAGGCTTTTCAATAACCCAAGAGTAAGCATATGCTTTTCTCGTAATGAAGGAGTTGCAGCAGAAGTTGGAAGATGTTCCTCCGTTGCCCCGTATTCCCCCCACTTAAACCGTAGTGTTCGGTCTAGGTCTGTATTTGAAAACCAAGATTTTGAGGCCTTTACTAGGCCAAGGCGTTTTGATAGTCCTCCGAGAGATCTCCGCATGTCATCACTGCGTGCTGGCCCTGAAAGGTTACTGAGAGATGCTGATGATGTGGGCTTCAGCAGGGATAATTATCTTCGACGCGGACCTCAAATAGAGTCTGGTCATGTTTCTAATTTTGAACCTTTTAGGATGCGAGGGTTGGGTCCAGAGAAAAGGATGTCTGAAGACATATATGAACAACACAGAAGTAGCCCTACCATTAGGGGTGAAACACCATGGCACAGTATTCCTTTTGAGCGACCTCGAAGACCCTTCCCGTTGGAAGATTCTTGGGATGCAGATGATCATTCATACCCATTGTCAAAGAAGCTGAGGACTGGTGAATTGCATGATGCTGAACTTCCCGAATATCCATTCTCTGAATTTGATCGAGGGCATGTTGACTCTGGCTACCCAAGGAGGCCCTTCCGTGATCTGCGAGTAGATGATGCACACCCCATAACCTATGAACCTCCCCTGGCGCATGGTAGAAATTACATTGAGCTTGTAAGGAATCCAAACCCACCTATTGATAACCATGAACCGTGGCGTTCCCAAAATAGTTTTGCTATGCATGCAAGGGAAGTGGATAGATCAACTCCTGAACATCATGGACCTCTTCCTAAAGAAGAGTGGAGCTGGAATGGCACAATAGCAAAGGGGGGCACACCAATCTGCCGAGCTCGGTGCTTCCCTGTCGGGAAGGTCCTTAACTTCATGCTGTAAGTTTGGAATTTTTTTTTGCCCTTCTTTTTTCTGAGGTGCAGTATTTAACACAACATCTCTTCCATTGAATTTTCTCATCATCATAATTGTTTCTTAACAAAGATATAAGTTTGCATTCATGCGGAAAACTATGTAGTATGTACTCCCTTCGGTCCTCTAAAAGATGCCGTTATGGACATTGGCACTGTCTCCAAAATACAACTTTTAATACCAGTATCTATTAACATATTTATAAGATCCAAAAAAATTATATATTGTGAAAGTACCTTTTGGGACAAATTCCCATGTATGATTTTTAAAGTATTGAATATAAATAAGTCAATAAGAATCTGACTATCCTTGTCCAAAATGACAGCTTTACAGGACTGGAGGGAGTAGGAAAGATCTCTTAGATACTATTTAATTGCTCTTCACATTTAATTTATCTTTAGATACCCTCTGTAAAGAAATATAAGAGCGTTTAGATCGCTACTTAGTGACCTAAACGCGCTTATATTTCTTTACGGAGGGAGTATATAATTGCTCTTCACATCTAATTTCTCTAAGTCAAGTCATTAACATGGTTTTTGAGTCGCTGATTAGTCGCTGTATAGTCGCCGACTAATCGCCAAGTCGTTTTCCAAAAATCAGGGCGACTCGCGACTATACAGCGACTTATGGCGACTATACAGCGACTTTCGTCGACTATACGCCGAGCCGCAGGGCTCGCGGCGACTCGCCAAGTCGCGACTCAAAAACCTTGGTCATTAATACTCCCCCCATTCCTTTATATAAGGTGTATTTGTCTTTTTGCTAAAATTCCACAATGTAAGGTGTATTTCTTCCAATTCTCTATAATTTCATTTTTACCCCTCCACCACACACCATACAAGGCTCTCCCCTAGAAAAAATCACGTACAAGCCAAACTCACGCATGAATCGTAGTTAGGAAAACAAAATCTCCAGCCATTAGTTAGGAAAAAGAATCATGCGAGTCAACCTTCCAATAGTTAGTTAGGTAAAAAAAATCTGTGCTGCTAAATTTTAGAGATATGCCATGTGCATGGCCAATGCAAGGCGAGCAGGAGAACTGGATGCACACTCAAATCGTTGGGTCAGGCCCACCTAATTGATTTAGCTGCTGCTAACCATCCAATTAGTCAAGGGTAAATTCATACCAAATTCTACATAATTACGTGCCTTGGTCACCGCGCCGAAAATATTACACCTTACATAAATGAATGGAGGGAGTATGTAGATCACTTCGATATTTGTTCTGTTCAACTTCTTCTATATTTCAGTATATCTCATTCAACCACAAATCTAATTTTTTTCTGATAGTCAACCTGATGATTTCCTGTTTTTCAGGCCTGACCTTTTGGACTGCACTGCTAGGACAAACTTGGAGATGCTTTCTAAACATTACTATGAAGCTGCTAGCAGTTGGGTGGTGTTTTTTGTCCCAGAAAATGATGCTGACATGGCAGCTTATAATGATTTCATGAACTACCTTGGTGATAAGCAGCGTGCTGCAGTTTGTAAACTTGGAGAAAGGAGCACCTTGTTTCTTGTTCCACCGTCAGACTTTTCTGAACATGTACTTAGGGTGCCAGGAAAAGTGAGCATATCTGGAGTCATTCTGAAGTTTCAGCTGGCAAATCCAGACCTGACCTCTGCAAATCGTCAACAGGAAGCATCGGAGAAAATGCCTACATCTTTTGCGAGTTATCTGAACACTGATGTGAGTAGTCATGAGGATCGAGATGCCTTGAGAAGACTCAACCCTCCAGATACGAGGACAGTTCCTCAGGGTCCAGATTATCTCCAGCCATCTACTGGAGTCTACACTCCTGCAAGTACAGATTTTATTCCACCTTACAAGTTTGCGAATGCTTCTCCATATCTGGCCTCTCAGTTACCTCAACAAATGCCAGCACCAGACTCCCGCAGGGAAACGGCACAAGGCCAGCACCAGCAATCCCCAAATGTGTGGCCCTCAGGATGGTCCAGTAATAATGACCCAAGTCCAGGTTCCGGTAATTTCAATTCTTTGGCTGCAAGTGCAGTCTCGCATACACAAAATGATAGGACATCAGAGCCATACTCATTTGCTACTCAGGGAGTACCAAAAGGCACACCATCAGGGTATGCACCAGGTGAAGCGTCAAACATGTCCTTACCTTCCATGAAACCACCTCAACCTCCATTGCAGCAGGCAGTTAGACCTCAACAAACTCCATCTGCCCCAGTATCACTCCCACCGGTGCAACTTGCACAGCTGGCTACTCTTCTTGCACAACAAAACCAACGAGTAGAAGCTGGCTTGCCAGTAGGCAGCTCAAACAGACAATCAGGATTCATACAGAACTATAATCCACGTGAGCATGCTTCAGTGATGCCAGACAGCTCAGGTCGATTCATACAGAACGCTAATCATGCTTCAGTGATGCCAGATAGCTCAGGTTCAATCCCTGTCCACAACTCGCTGTTACCAGTTCCACCATCTGTCCCATCGCAATTGCAGGTCCATCCGCCGCCAATGCAAGGTTCGCTACCATCAAACCCACACATTATGCTTCTAGCCAATGATCCTATCCCTTGTCATACGACTTTGCATTTACCACCTATGCATGTTTTCGTGAGTGCAGCTCATTCTTCCGTGCCTTTGGGGTCATTTGTTCCCCCACTTCCGGCAGGCCCTCCCCCCTTTCAGCAGCTTACTTCAGGCGGTGCGTCAATGCAAACTTTGCTTCCTTCTGCCCAGCAGATGGGCCAGCAGCTGTCTGCTCAGGAAGACCTTGACGGAGATCCTCAAAAACGCCTTCAAGCAACATTGCAGTTGGCAGCAACACTGCTTCAGCAGATACATAAACAATCAAAACCAGGTGGCCAGCAATAGAACCAAGGTAACTGTTTCCCAGAAATATATGCTTTTCACCTTTTCTGTACCATTTCCACTAAGAATACATAATTAATCTATTAATACCCTATTTATACTAGTGCATTTTAGGCTTCCAGTTGGGCTGGTTTGTATATTCTCTAGTTGAAACTCTTATTTAGGTTATCGGTGAAATTTATAAAATGTTCCCTTATAGTTAAATTATTATTGAGGGCTATCGCCTTTATCAATTTTTCTCTCTGTTTGCTCTTATGAAGTCTGGCCATGCTGTTTCACCTACTAGAAAGGATTTTAGTCAGAACCTGCCATGTTAGGCAACAAGGGAAACTGAGTTGCTCAAGAAGCAGTATGTCATTTGGTCCATTGGATCTATGAGATCTCGAGGTGTATTATGTTTTTGTTACACAAGTTCACAGAGCATTTCCAGTGGCCAATGGATGCTTCTTTATGTACTCACTCATGTTTATGGAGTAGTTTTGGTCGGAAGCTTAACATCTGGTGAGACATTATAGTAATCCTAGTAGTAAAATTTGCGTCTTTATCAACACATTTTGCAAACATTGTGCTGATTCATAAGCCCTTCGTTTAGTACACAATGCGAGAAAACAGATATTGCCTGTGTGATAGAACTACCAGATGGATGCAGGGCCTCTTTACTACTGTGAATGAAAGATTGTACACGAAATGTGTTTACTATGAAAGTGTAGAATGTGAGAGTTTACAAATGAATTTAATGATTTCACTTGTCTTCAAGATGGTGTGCATGCCAACTCGGGGTAGGAATCGATTCCTTGCGCCTTGATGTCTGGATTGTTGCATTGCACCTTTCTTGGGACACATAACTTATCTCGTGTGGACAAGAATACCCCACGTAGTTAACTACTCTCATTTCCTTGCCAGATACTCAAGTGTATATTAACAGGTAATTGTGATAACTGCCCGTTTCGAGGCGTTACACCATTGTATTCGACCAATGGTGGTCATATACGTCCATGGTAATAGAGGCACTATCCTCATAATCAGGGGTCGATCATTTGGCCAAGGATAGGAAATGACTTAGGTCTGACTGTAGGCATGGTCGTAGCTGAGAACTTGAGCATGCAAAGCTATGCTTTCTTGTAGTAATGAGCCTGCTATGCAGGAAATCATTTACTTATTACTTGTAAAACGTAGAAGAGTTGACCAGGTGACTGGTTCTCGTCGCATCGTGCTAAAAGAGCTCATACTATATGAATACCAGATTATGTTAACCCCCATGTTCTAAACCTCTACATTCTCAGCATTTTGATAAAGTGAAAAATGATTTTACTCGCAGCAATCGCCACTGTTTCATTTACCTTTGGTGGCAGGTCATTGCGAATGTTGGCGCGCAAGGATCATATGGCGTCATCGCACCAAATAGCCCGAAACTGCTGTTGGGATCTTGGTTTACCGGCACCTCATTTTGGTTGCACCAATGGAGGGCTATTAGTTGCTATCTGAATCCATCCTTTTCTCCTTGTCTAAAGTGACAGCCCTAGCTCTAGAATTTCCGTATGCTTTTCCTTTAGCCCGTTTCGCACCTCTTTAACTGGATATTGCACTAATTTTATTTAGTTCCAGATCTTGTTTTGAAATGGCTTGTATTATCAGTGTTGAAGCTCACTCCCAGTCCTAAGCCTGTGATGTGTGCTGCATTGCTTTGATTTACCTAATTTTTCCTGTGCTTAGTAACCGACTAGTGGGATGAAAGTGTCCTGTTGTGTTGATATGGATTGTTGATGCCTTCCAAGATCAAAAGTGTACTGTGATGCTATTTTGGACTCCTCGTCTTACATTTCTCTGCCGGACAAAGGATCCTGTGCATTTTTTGGGGAGGTGAGGTGAAGAACTGTGTCGCATAATACTGGTTTCCTTGCCTTGCAGCGTCATTCCGTATGCCAAACATGGAATTCATACTGCCTTGTTAACATGAATACTGAATCTGTTAAATTGTTCATGTGCCCTATCCATGATACTGTGAGAAAAGTGATCCCATCAGATTTGTGCCTTCGAGTTCATCAGCCTTATCACATTGTCTGTCTGCTAAAGAGCATGACTTGGGGCTGGCTGTTGAAAGCCTCCGGCTTGTCAAAAGTTCTCAGGGCGTCAGATGCAGCAGATTTTATTCCACTGGTCTCGAACCCAGCGATACACCTTTAGCGCTTTGATCTTTATCTATTATAATCATCATGCCTTGTTTAGTTAAAGCAAGACAGCTTCGTACGGACGACCCAGGTGGTGCGCTGATGCTTGCAGGTTCCATCCATCCTTTCCCCTTTTCTTCATGTCGTCGAACGTATTGGAGCACTGCGCTGGCAACAACAGCGTCTTCTCTTCCTCTTGTTTAGGTTTAAGCAGAATCTGGCGGGAATCGTGTATCCTGATAGGGTTTGACTACTGACCTGTCTTTGCTGGTTGGTTCCCATGGGCCATGGCGTCTGGGATCTGCCTGGCATTTTTTTCTTCTCAAAAGAGAAATGGTCGAGGGGACAGTATCATCGATCGCACCAAATTGAAACCCCGAGAGCCGAGTTGGGCCCTGTCAAGGAAAAGGGTAGTGGATGTGACAACCTTTCTCGTAATGCGAGCAAAAAGCGACGACCTCCACCAAGCCCCATCGCACCAGCGCGTGCGTGCCTGCGTTCCTCCGAATGGGCAGGCAGGATGGTGCAACAGATCATCGGCATCCATCGTCATGTACGACTACTAACATGTCTTTTCTTTTCCAACAAGAGCCGCAGCTGCGTAACACTTGTAGCTTCATGTTTGAGCCATCCAGGAATATGTCACCTAATGTGCTTTTTGGGTTAGAAGATGGTTAATAATAATCCGCTTAATTTGTTTCTCGACAAAAGAAGCTGCTTAATTTCATATGGGTTGGTAAACAAACCTAGAGCGCGACCGCTCTAATACAATACTTCCTCCGTCCCAGAATAAGTGTCTCAACTCTGTACTAACTCTAGTATAAAGTTGTATTAAGATTGAGACACTTATTTTGAGACGGAGGGAGTACAATTTTGTTTCTTGGTCTGCACTATTCCAGCCGAGCTGTTAGCACTACTACCTCTACCTTTTTTGTGTGTTTATTAAGAAAACTCATGGCTGCCGTCTTAGCTTATAAAAAAGCAAAATGAGTAAGTACTCATCCATGTTGCTATAGCATCTATAGCCGGGCTTGCCAAATCCCAGCCCTCCCTTATGCCCGCAGACGCGTCCGCAGACAGTGTCGGATGGCCCCTTATTTGGCATGCAGCACACCTCAAATTCAAAACCTCAAAGTCATGCAAATTCATGCACGCCCATCATGCACGTAAATAGCTCTCGACAATTATATTGTGCAAAATGACACAACATGTCATCAGTTGCCACAAAGTCTCTGATTCCCACATTAGTGTAGCTCCACGAACAATTCCCCTTCGAGTTTGAAGCACTCCAAATGCCCTTTCCACATCCTTCCTAGTTGCTTCCTGCATTGTTGTGGCTTTGTTACCTTCGGGATAAGATATGGTCACAATGCCGCCCACTGAGGATATATACCATCGACAAGGTAGTACCCCATGTTGTAGTCGCGGCCGTTGACAGTGTAGTTGCACGAGGTGATTCCACATTGCAAAGTCTCCTAAACACGGAAGATCGTTTAAGCACATTGATGTCGTTGTGAGAACCAGGCGTTCTAAAAAAAGCATGCCAAATCAATAAGTCAAGTGATGCCATTGGTTTCAGTATGATGGTGGTCTCTTTGTGTGACACTGGTACATACCTCCCAAACATCCGGTGCAGTTCTTTCATTTTCAATGCATGCAATCAATAAAACCGAGCATACCTGGAAAACCTCTTGCCTCCCCAATAGCAAGCAACTTTTCTGTATCCTGTGCATTTGGTTCTCTTAGATACTCTGCTCCAAATACCTGCACCACGGCACGGGCAAACCTCATAGTGGTCTTTAGGCATGCGCTCTCCTGTATCTGGACCGTCTCTTTAATGACATCGGCAGCAGTACCAAGTGCAAGCATCCTCAAAACAGCCGTGCATTTCTGCTTAGCAGAGAATGATAGTTGTCCGGAACAATCCCTGGTGAACTTGAAGTAGTCATAGTGTGCCTCCACCCCTCCACAATGGATGAGAACAATGGTTTGTGCATACGGAAACGACGATGAAACCATGGTTCATTAGGGAAAGTTGGGTCAGGAGCAAAGTAGTCATTGTAGAGCACTCGTGCTCTAGAAAGAGACCTATTCCAGTTCAGAACTATTCTCCCTTTGACCGAGTCCTTGAAGTTGAGAATGTGCTCCATCTCCCGGTCCATTTCCCATTGGATGCTCATGAGCATCATCATCTCGACTTCTTTGTTCAAATCTAGCAAATTGAAAAACTCATTTTGAATGATTCCATCAAGTTCTATCGGTCCATACTCCTCGTCCAATGAACCATCCGATTCCATCTTTTTGTTACGAATAGATCACAAAAACTGGTCGGATAATGTGTCGAACACATAGAGGGCAAGGTGCACTCTGAGAGTTGTCAGACGTACCGCGATGGCGTCCGGGCCGACGACGACTTCGACGGCAAAGGGAACGGATGGGAGGACTGTTGTGGTGGTGCTGGGCGGCGCTGAGGGCTCAGAACGGCGATGGAACAAGGGTGGCGGCGGAGTAAGGAGAGGATCGATGCGGAGACGGGAGAAGACATGAGAGGAACAAGTGGAATCAGCTAGGTCGGAGGGAGGATTTGGAACAATTCCTGGTGGGGTCGGGTTGTCTAGTCCAGCGTGGCGGACGCACCCGGGCCTCCCCATATCCACCCTAGATTTAGACTGGATTTGAGGGGTGTTGGTCAGCCCGAGCGTTCATGGACGATATGAGGAGCCCTCTGGGTCGGGTGTTTTTGACCTGTAAGTGACGGTGCCTTCAGTCCGGATGTTTGAAGCCGGTTTGAGGCGCCCGACTGTATATGCTCTTAGTTTGTTTCTTCCATTCTGCGAGCGAATGGCCCTAATGGTCAGCTAGAGAACTTGTCTAGTGCAAAGGAAATAATGTATGCATGAGCTGCACTACACAGACGACTTAGAGCATCTCCAATAGTAGCCCTATGATAGGGCACCAAAAAGTAGTTATTGGGCACCAAAAAGTTGATTTTGCATCACCTAATTTTTTTTACTCCAACAACAACCCTATAATAGGGCACCAAACTGCTCCAACAGCTGCCCTACATTGGGCATGATAATTGCATACATATTGCAATCCAATCCACGGCCGTTGCAGGTCCCGCTCTCAACGACACCGACGTGGCCAACGGTCACTCCGAGCCCATCCACCATGTCTTACTCTTGGGCCTTGGCGCGCTGGTCTTCTCTCCTACATGAATTGGACCGAGAGGCCTCAACCGCGACGCCCGTGACCTTGACCTCTACCTCGGACCGTCGGTTGCTTCGGCTAGATTCTCCATCGTCCTACAACCCTGGTCATCCTCGTCACCTTCGTCTTCCCTCCTCGGCGTCTACGACCCGCTAGACAATCCCCCTTGGAGCCATGCTTCCTCAAGCCGCCTCCCCAACGACACTTCGCTCCGGACGCCACAGACAACGGCCATGTCATCGTCTCCCTGCTTGCCTGACCTCATCTGAGTTTGCGGCGGGTGCGACAGTCTGCTCGACAGTCGTGCCCAAGGTGAGTTCCATGGCAACGGTGGCGGCGGTCAACACGTGAGAGGCATAGGCGGGCGGGCGTGCGCATGAAGTTTCGGTGGCAATTAGAGTGCACGGGGTGTTGTATTTTGCGTTTGGGCACGATCACACCTGTTCCAAAAATACATTACTTGGAGATGATTTTTGGGCAGTCCTAAAATGGGACCACATATTTTTGCGTTTAGGGCAGTCGTTGGAGCTCGATTTTGGACTCTTATTTTAGGGGTGTTGTTGGAGATGCTCTTATTGGCCTTTGAATGAAAAAGGCAGGGACATGACGATGAGTGTGAAGTTGTAGATGATGAGCTCCTTGTAGCCTTCTTTTTTTTGAAAATAATAATCAGAAACCACAGTTAGAAGTTTCAAAAGAGTTTCGTGAAAACTTGTACGTTTTCATATGAATCTATAAAATTTCGCTTCAAATATACTGATTTTTGCAAGCTACACACACACACACACACAAATCTTGGCCCAATAACAAAAAAGGACATATGCATTGTCTTTTTTACGCTGGTATGAAACTATATTATTATAAAAATGCATACGTATGTAGTGTACATGCATATTTTTGCGAGGGAGTCTACATGTATATGTATATTTTTATTTATTTATTTTTACATCTATACATATGGAACATGCTCCAAGGAGCCCGTCTTCCATATGCTCTTTTGGGGGACATGTTCTATAACGTGGGATGATGGAGCATTTTATATTTACAGCTCCCACTTCATCAAGATCAACCTATTTATCGTGTCACATGAAGTTGATGGGGCTGGGATCTAGCGGACCTAGGGAAGAACCCTGACTGACGTACCACAAAGCCTCAATCTTGTCATATGTGGCGGACCGGTTCATCGGCCAGAATATCATCCTTGTATGCGAAGGTGCTACTCCACATCTAGATATGATGGTGGTTCCTCTCTTTCTTCAGCGTTGCATCGACGTTGGCGGTGAACGTTAGTGGGCGATATTTCGGCATGGCACAAGATTCTGCTTGAGTGGAATTCTAGTTTTTACTTTTTGCATAGCCTTTTGTGCAATATTGCAAGACATCTAATGAAGAGGCAACATAATCAATAACTCAAATGTCGATGGAATCTCATCTGAACCTCAAACTAGAGAATAACCAGCTACAGAGAGAGCAAGGGAGAGAGATGGTGGGCTTGGGGGGGGGGGGGGGGGGATTTTGTGTATTTAGGGACATTCCATAATTTGTTTTGTAAATGTGAGAGAAGCTCATATTGTAATTGAACCATTATCCATTTCTTTTTCATCCAACAGCTCGTAAGTGATGGGTGCAGCTAGTTCACCGTTTCACACGTTGCCCAAGATACAAATTCTATTTGGTGCACTTCTCGATGAAAAAGCGGTTGCATCATTGGTAGGGATGGAAGCGCAGTCGTACGGATGGCAATACCATTGACCGAGGCTACGCGCAAAGGGAAGAGACGCGAACAGTTGCAGATGAAGGCCCCTACATATGATGACCCTCAACCTTAAATATGAAGGCTTGCACGTTTGATTTGGAGCGTGTTCCATATATTATGGAGACGTATGGCGACTTCACTAGAGTGTTCTTTTTAGATGGGATCATCATATGGACGGTTATTACGCGATACGTCCGAGATGACGACTTTGCTAGAGTTGTTATTTTAATACATGTAGTCACCCTAAGATCAAGCCTCCCAAAAATTTATGTGAGTACCTCTCTTTATAAATAGTGTACTACTAAATCATCAGGCATAGCGAAATAGACAGCACGTACGGACAAAAATTATAAGAGGAGGTAGCCGGGACCCCGACCAGCCAACTGCCAGACATATGGCCGGTGGCACCGAGAGCAGCTGAGTTTCGTGCTACTTAGAGCTAGCCTAACAGATTTGGAAAAGAACCATCCAACTTTTTTATACCTATGTTAGCCGAATCTGACTGCCAATCAATTTTTAGTCTTCTGTCAGCTCAGCAATTTTTGTAAACAGGATAATGAAGGCCAGAAAGGGAGTTCTCTTGACATAATTAAAGAAGAATTGACAATTCAAACCCAATTGGTTATCCACAACCAGCTACTTCATCACTATCATGGATGCTAGGCAGTTAGGACCGGTAGACTTCTCTACTAGTAAGTTAGTGATACGTCTTGTGTAGCCGTCCTGGCTTTCTTTGCATGGTTTCGTTGCTCCAGCGACTTGGGTCGCAACTTTGCGACATAAGTGGTTGCCATCCATGTACTTAGGGATGCAGGGCGGCGCCCGATCCGCCCCGCTCTGTAGTATAAACAGATCAGGTTAGTTCTAAGTTTCTGTGGCGATTTGGCTTAGTTTTGAACTAATTTCACCTTTTGCGGGCTTATGTGGGTCGCCGCACTGCATCTCTACATGTGCTGCACCCTTTAGATCCAGAAGTTGGGGAGTTCCTCTCTTCCGTTGTCTAAACAGATGTAAGGGGTGCCTCACTGATCCGTGACCGTGAGAGAGTTTCTCAATGTTTGCATACGTATAGTTATTTTCTGTGACACTTGCACACAATGCTTTCAAGGTGAAGTCAAGCAAAAACGTTTTGTTGGTGTGTTCTAATCGTAGTAGCTCATCCTTTAATATTGTGAAAATCAACTCATTAACCAATGGAGCGCACTCTTCAATTTTATAAAAGATAATGCGTCTTTCCCATCAGACATTTGAGCCTCCCACTATCGGTTTGGCAACTAAAGAGAGTGATTTTTCCATTCCATAAATTCACACGAGGCTCACAACTTGGGACAAAACATTACCACCATGGGTCGCGGAGCTCTTGTCAAATTGGTTCTTACTTCCCAACCAATGTACCCTTACACTTCACTTGTCATACCACCGAGTGTCTCCAACAACCTTAACAGGATCGAGCGTCCATTCTTATGGGCAGGAACTGACAAGGTACCGGTGCCAAATGCAAAGTCAACTGGGAAGCAGTTTGCCGGCCGACCAAGCTTGGTGGGCTCGGTATCCTCAACCTCGAGAAATTTTCTCGAGCTCTCAGGCTCCGTTGGCCATGGTTTGAATGGAAGGACCCCTCCAAGTTATGGGTGGAAATGGAGAACCCTTCCGACGAATCCGACATTGATGTGTTTTATTCCTTCACAAACATCACCGTGGGAAATGGAGCTCGCCCTCCTTTTTGGGACTCGCCATGGGTGCAAGAACGCAAGCCAAAGGACATCGCCCCGCTGATTTACGCGGCATCCACAAGGAAAAGGTGAAAGGTCGGAGAGGCAACAGATGATGATGCATGTATTGCGAAAATTAAAGCCCCTACAGCTACCTCTTGAGCATGCGTTGGTTTTGCCTTGAAGAGTAAAGGGTGACGCAGGAAAGTAGTGTAAGTATTTTCCTCAGTTTTTGAAAACCAAGGTATCAATCCAGTAGGAGACAACGCACAAGTCACCTAGTACCTGCACAAACAATCAAGAACCTTGCAACCAATGCGATAAAGGGGTTGTCAATCCCTTCACGGTCACTCGCAAAAGTGAGATCTAATAAAGATAGTAAAGTAAATATTTTTGGTATTTTTGTTGTATAGATTGGAAAGTAAAGATTGCAAAATAAATGTAATAGCGACAGAAATTGGCAAGTTAACGTAAAACTAATATGATGTAAAATAGACCCGGGGGCCATAGGTTTCACTAGTGTCTTCTCTCAAGATAGCATGTATTACGGTGGGTGAACAAATTACTGCCGAGCAATTGATAGAAAAGCGCATAGTTATGAGAATATCTAAAGCAATGATCATGAATATAGGCATCACGTCCGTGTCAAGTAGACCGAAACGATTCTGCATCTACTACTATTACTCCACACATCGACCGCTATCAAGCATGCATCTAGAGTATTAAGTTCATAAGAACAGAGTAACGCATTAAGCAAGATGACATGATGTAGAGGGATAAACTCAAGCAATATGATGTAAACCCCATCTTTTTTATCCTTGATGGCAACAATACAATACGTGCCTTGTTGTCCCTACTGTCACTGGGAAAGGACACCGCAAGATTGAACCCAAAGCTAAGCACTTCTCCCATTGTAAGAAAGATCAATCTAGTAGGCAAACCGATAATTCGAAGAGACTTGCAAAGATATCAAATCATGCATATAAGAATTCAGAGAAGAACCAAGTAATATTCATAGATAATCTTGTTCATAAATCCACAATTCATCGGATCTCGGCAAACACACCGCAAAGAGTATTACATTGAATAGATCTCCAAGAACATCGAGGAGAACTTTGTATTGAGAATCAAAGAGAGAGAAGAAGCCATCTAGCTAATAACTATGGACCCGAAGGTCTCTGGTAAACTACTCACGCTTCATCGGAGAGGATATAGTGTTGATGTAGAAGCCCTCCGTGATCGATTCCCCCTCCGGCAGATCGCCAGAAAAGGCCCCAAGTTGGGATCTCATGGGTACAGAAGGTTGCGGCGGTGAAAAAGTTGTTTCGTGGCTCTCTCTGATCAATCTAGGGTATCAGAGTATATATAGGCGAAAGAAGTACGTCGGTGGAGCTACGAGGGGCCCACGAGGGTGGGGGCACACCCTCCTGCCTCGTGGCCGCCTCGCGGAGTTCCAGACTTCCACTCCAAGTTTTCTGGATTGCTTTCATTCCAAGAAAGATCATCGCAAAGGTTTCATTCCGTTTGCACTCCGTTTGGTATTCCTTTTCTGCGAAACTCTAAAACAGGCAAAAAAACAGAAACTGGCACTGGGCCTCCGGTTAATAGGTTAGTCCCAAAAATAATATAAAAGAGCATATTAAAGCCCATTAAACATCCAAAACAGATAATATAATAGCATGGAACAATAAAAAATTATAGATACGTCGGAGACGTATCAAGCATCCCCAAGCTTAATTTCTGCTGGTCCTCGAGTAGGTAAATGATAAAAGCAAAATTTTTGATGTGGAATGCTACCCAACATAATTATCAATGTAATTTTCTTTATTGTGGCATGAATGTTCAGATCCGAAAGATTCAAGACAAAAGTTTAATATTGATATGAAAATAATAATACTTCAAGCATACTAACAAAGTAATCATGTCGTCTCAAAATAACATGGCCAAAGAAAGTTCATCCGTACAAAATCATATAGTTTGGCTATGCTCTGTCTTCTTTACACAAAATGTTCAAATCATGCACAACCCCGATGACAAGTCAAGCAATTGTTTCATACTTTAGTATTCTCAAACTTTTTCAACTTTCACGCAATACATGAGTGTGAGCCACGGACATAGCACTATAGGTGGAATAGAATGGTGGTTGTGGAGAAGACAAAAAAGAGGAAGATGGTCTCACATCAACTAGGCATATTAATGGGCTATGGAGATGCCCATCAATAGATATCAATGTGAGTGAGTAGGGATTGCCATGCAACAGATGCACTAAAACTATAAATGTATGAAAGCTCAACAAAAGAAACTAAGTGGGTGTGCATCCAACTTGCTTGCTCACGAGGACCTAGGGCATTTTGAGGAAGCCCATTGTTGGAATATACAAGCCAAATTCTATAACGAAAATTCCCACTAGTATATGAAAGTGATAAAATAAGAGACTCTCTATCATGAAGATCATGGTGCTACTTTGAAGCACAAGTGTGGAAAAAGGATAGTAACATTGCTCCTTCTCTCTTTTTTCTCTTATTTTTTTGGGCCTTCTCTTTTTTTATTTGGCATTTCTTTTTTTTTCTCACACGGGACAATGCTCTAATAATGATGATCATCACACTTCTATTTATTTACAACTCAAGGATTACAACTCGATACTTAGAACAAAATATGACTCTATATGAGTGCCTCCGGTGATGTACCGGGATGTGCAATGAATCAAGAGTGACATGTATGAAAAATATGAATGGTGGCTTTGCCACAAATACGATGTCAACTACATGATCATGCAAGGCAATATGACAATGATGAAGCGTGTCATAATAAACGGAACGGTGGAAAAATTGCATGGCAATGTATCTCGGAATGGCTATGGAAATGCCATAATAGGTAGGTATGGTGGCTATTTTGAGGAAGGTAAATGGTGGGTTTATGGTACCGGCGAAAGTTGCGCGGTACTAGAGAGGCTAGCAATGGTGGAAGGGTGAGAGTGCGTATAATCCATGGACTCAACATTGGTCATAAAGAACTCACATACTTATTACAAAAATCTACAAGTCATCAAAACCAAGCACTACGCGCATGCTCCTAGGGGAATAGATTGGTAGGAAAAGACCATCGCTCGTCCCCTACCGCCACTCATAAGGAAGACAATCAAAGAAACACCTCATGCTTCAAATTTGTTACACAATGGTTACCATACGTGCATGCTACGGGACTTGCAAACCTCAACACAAGTATTTCTCAAATTCACAATTACTCAACTAGCATGACTCTAATATCATCATCTTCATATCTCAAAACAATCATCAAGCATCAAACTTCTCATAGTATTCAATGCACTTATATGAAAGTTTTTATTATACCCTCAAGATGTCCATCATATTAGGACTAATTTTATAGCCAAAGCAAATTACCATGCTGTTCTAAAAGACTCTCAAAATAATATAAGTGAAGCATAAGAGATCAATAATTTCTATAAAATAAAACCACCACCGTGCTCTAAAAAGATATAAGTGAAGCACTAGAGCAAAATTATCTAGCTCAAAAGATATAAGTGAAGCACATAGAGTATTCTAATAAATTCCGATTCATACGTGTCTCTCCCAAAAGGTGTGTACAGAAAGTATGATTTTGGCAAACTAAAAATCAAAGACTCAAATCATACAAGACGCTCCAAGCAAAACACATATCATGTGGTGAATAAAAATATAGCCTCAAGTAAAGTTACCGATAGACGAAGACGAAATAGGGGATGCCCAAAGCTTTGGCTTTTGGTTGTCCTTGAATTTTACCTTGGGGTGCCTTGGGCATCACCAAGCTTAGGCTCTTGCCACTCCTTATTCCAAAATCCATCAAATTTTTACCCAAAAACTTGAAAACTTCACAACAGAAAACTTCAACAGAAAATCTCATGAGCTCCGTTAGTATAAGAAAATAAACCACCACTTTAAGGTACTGTAATGAACTCATTCTTTTTTATATTGGTGTTAAACCTACTGTATTCCAACTTCTTTATGGTTCATACCCCCAGATACTACTCATAGATTCATTAAAATAAGCAAACAACACGCGAAAAACAGAATCTGTCAAAACAGAAAAGTCTGTAGAAATCTGATATGTTCGAATACTAATGTAACTCCAAAAATTCTGAAATAAATTGGTGGACGTGAGTAATTTGTCTATTAATCATCTTCAAAAAGAATCAACCTAAAATCACTCTCCAGTAAAAAATGGCAGCTAATCTCATGAGCGCAAAAGTTTCTGTTTTTTGCAGCAAGATCGCAAAGACTTCACACATGTCTTCCCAAAGGTTCTACTTGGCACAGACACTAATTAAAACATAAAACCACATCTAAACAGAGGCTAGATGAATTATTTATTACTAAACATGAACAAAAAGCAAAAACAAAAAATAAAATTGGGTCGCCTCCCAACAAGCGCTATCGTTTAACGCCCCTAGCTAGGCATAAAAACAAGGATAGATCTAGGTATTGTCATCTTTGGTATGCAATCCATAAGTGGCTCTCATAATGGATTCATAAGGCAATTTAATTTTCTTTCTAGGAACGTGTTCCATGCCTTTCCTTAACGGAAATAGGAATCTAATATTTCCTTCTTTCATGTCAATAATTGCACCAATCGTTCTATGGAAAGGTCTACCAAGAATAATAGAACATGTAGGATTGCAATCTATATCAAGAACAATGAAATCTACGGGCACAGAATTCCTATTTGCAACAATGATAACATCATTAATCCTTCCCATAGGTTTCTTAATGGTGAAATCCGCAAGGTGCAAATTTAAAGAACAATCATCAAATTCACAGAAACCTAGCACATCACACAAAGTTTTTGGAATCATGGAAACACTAGCACCCAAATCACATAAAGCATATCATTCATAGTCTTTAATATTAATTTTAATAGTAGGTTCCCACTCATCATAAAGTTTTCTAGGGATGGAAACTTCTAGTTCAAGCTTTTCTTCATTAGATTGCATTAAAGCATCAATGATATGTTTAGTAAAAGCTTTATTTTGATTATAAGCATGATGAGAATTTAACACGGATTGCAACAAGGAAATACAATCTATCAAAGAGCAATTATCATAATTAAATTCCTTGAAATCCAAAATAGTGGGTTCATTGCTATGTAAAGTTTTGACCTCTTCGATCCCACTTTTATTAATTTTTGCATCAAGATCTAAAAACTCCGAATCATTGGGACGCCTTTTAACTAAAGTTGACTCATCTCCAGTCCCATCTTTATCAAGATTCATACTGGAAAACAAAGATTTAATAGGAGTCACATCAATCACTTTTAGATCTTCATCATCATTATTATTAAAACTAGAAGAACACGCTTTCACAAAGCAATTTTTTTAGCACGCATCCTAGCGGTTCTTTCTTTGCACTCATTAATGGAAATTCTCATGGCTTTGAGAGACTCATTGATGTCATCTTAGGTGGAATAGATCTAAGTTTCAAAGAATCAACATCAAGAGAAATTATATCCACGTTCCTAGCCAACTCATCAATCTTAAGCAATTTTTCTTCAACCAAAGTATTGAAATTCTTTTGCGAACTCATAAATTCTTTAACACTAATCTCAAAATCAGAGGGCATCTTATTAAAATTTCCATAAGAGTTGTTGTAGGAATTACCATAATTATTAGAAGAATTATTAGGAAACGGCCTAGAACTAAAATTTCCTCTATACGCGTTGTTACCAAAATTGTTCCTACCAACAAAATTCACATCCATAGATTCATTATTATTCTCAATCAAAGTGGACAAAGGCATATCATTAGGATCAGAAGAAACACTTTTATTAGCAAACAATTTCATAAGTTCATCCATCTTTCCTCTCAAAACATTAATCTCTTCAATCGCATGAACCTTTTTACTAGTGGATCTTTCGGTGCGCCATTGAGAATAATTAACCATAATATTGTCTAGGAGTTTAGTAGCTTCTCCTAAAGTAATTTCCATAAAAGTGCCTCCCGCGGCCGAATCTAAAAGATTTCTAGAAGCACAATCCGGCATAAAAAATTTGTATAATCATCCACAAATTCAAACCATGTGTAGGGCAATTACATATAATTAATTTCATCCTCTCCCAAGCTTGTGCAACATGATGATGATCAAGTTGCTTAAAATTCATAATATCGTTCCTAAGAGAGATGATCTTAGTGGGAGGAAAATACTTAGAGAAAAAAGCATCTTTGCACTTATTCCATGAATCAATACTATTTTAGGCAAAGAAGAGAACCAAGTTTTAGCACGATCTCTAAGCGAAAATGGAAATAGTTTCAACTTAACAATATCATTATCCACATCTTTCTTCTTTTGCATATTACACAAATCGACGAAGTTGTTTAGATGGGTAGCGGCATCTTCACTAGGAAGGCCAGAAAATTGATCTTTCATAACAAGATTCAACAAAGCGGTATTGATTTCACAAGATTCAGCATCAGTAGTAGGAGCAATCGGAGTGCTAATAAAATCACTGTTGTTGGTATTGGAAAAGTCACACAATTTAGTATTGTCTTGAGCCATCGTAACAAACAATCAATCCAACACACAAGCACACAAGAAGCAAGCAAAAAGAGACGAACGGAAAAGGGCGAAGAAAAGACAAAGGTTTTTGAAAATCGTTTTAGAAGTGGGGGAGAGGAAAACGAGAGGCGAATGGCAAATAATGTAATGCGAGGGAGAAGAGTTTATGATGGGTACTTGGTATGTCTTGACTTGACGTAGATCTCCCCGGCAACGGCGCCAGGAATCCTTCTTGCTGCCTCTTGAGCATGCGTTGGTTTTCCCTTGAAGAGGAAAGGGTGATGCAGCAAAGTAGCATAAGTATTTCCCTCAGTTTTTGAGAACCAAGGTATCAATCCAGTAGGAGACAACGCACAAGTCACCTAGTACCTGCACAAACAATTAAGAACCTTGCAACTAACACGATAAAGGGGTTGTCAATCCCTTCACGATCACTCGCAAAAGTGAGATCTAATAAAGATAGTAAAGTAAATATTTTTGGTATTTTTGGTATTTTTGTTGTATAGATTGGAAAGTAAAGATTGCAAAATAAAAAGAACGGCGACAGAAATTGGCAAGTTGACGGAAAACTAATATGATGTAAAATATACCTGGGGCCATAGGTTTCACTAGTGGCTTCTCTCAAGATAGCATGTATTACGGTGGGTGAACAAATTACTGCCGAGCAATTGATAGAAAAGTGCATAGTTATGAGAATATCTAAGGCAATGATCATGAATATAGGCATCACGTCCGTGTCAAGTAGACCGAAACGATTTTGCATCTACTACTATTACTCCACACACCGACCGCTATCCAGCATGCATCTAGAGTATTAAGTTCATACGAATGGAGTAACGCATTAAGCAAGATGACATGATGTAGAGGGATAAACTCAAGCAATATGATATAAACCCCATCTTTTTATCCTTGATGGAAACAATACAATACGTGCCTTGCTGCCCTGCTGTCACTGGGAAAGGACACCGCAAGATTGAACCCAAAGCTAAGCACTTCTTCCATTGCTAGAAAGATCAATCTAGTAGGCCAAACTAAACCGATAATTCGAAGAGACTTGCAAAGATATCAAATCATGCATATAAGAATTCAGTGAAGAACCAAATAATATTCATAGATAATCTTGTTCATAAATCCACAATTCATCGGACCTCGGCAAACACACCGCAAAGAGTATTACATCGAATAGATCTCCAAGAACATCGAGGAGAACTTTGTATTGAGAATCAAAGAGAGAGAAGAAGCCATCTAGCTAATAACTATGGACCTGAAGGTCTGTGGTAAACTACTCACGCTTCATCGGAGTGGATATAGTGTTGATGTAGAAGCCCTCCGTGATCGATTCCCCCTCCGTCAGATCGCCAGAAAAGGCCCCAAGATGGGATCTCACGGGTACAGAAGGTTGCGGCGGTGGAAAAGTTGTTTCGTGGATCTCTCTGATCAATCTAGGGTATAAGAGTATATATAGGCGAAAGAAGTATGTCGGTGGAGCTAAGAGGGGCCCACGAGGGTGGGGGCGCGCTTACCCCCCTAGGCGCGCCCTCCTGCCTCGTGGCCGCCTCACAGAGTTCCAGACTTCCACTCCAAGTTTTCTGGATTTCTTTCGTTCCAAGAAAGATCATCGCGAAGGTTTCATTCCGTTTGGTATTCCTTTTCTACGAAACTCTAAAACAGGCAAAAAAAAACAGAAACTGGCACTGGGCCTCCGGTTAATAGGTTAGTCCCAAATATTATATAAAAGAGCATATTAAAGCCCATTAAACATCCAAAACAGATAATATAATAGCATGTAACAATCAAAAATTATAGATACGTTGGAGACGTATCACCTACCACTTGGACCTTGGACTTCATCTGGGAATTTACCACTCTCTGGGCGTGCCTTCACAATACCCCAGTATGTGAAGACATCGAGGATGACATAATTTGGAAGCTCACTTCTAGTGGTCACTACTTCGCGACCTTTGCTTACCAAGTTCAGTTTTTGGGAACCATACACACCTCCATAAATACAATGGTTTGGAAGCTGTGGGCACCTTCCAAGGTCAAGTTCTTCGCTTGGCTTGCCATTCAAGATAGGATTTGGACTGCTTGCCTAAGCGGGGATGGCCACATTTTGGTCTTTGTCCCCTATGCAAAAGAGCAAATGAAAGCGTGGCACATCTGTTCTACAAATGTTGCTACACTTTGAGGATTTGGGGGCTAGTCAAGGTGTTGCTCCAACTATACACAATCGACACTTCCACAAGGGCGACTGAGAGATCCACCAAGGAGTGGTGGATTGCAATGTCGGACACACACACCCCTCAATGCAAGGCAATGGCGTCGATCACCATGCTTGTTTCTTGGGCCATTTGGAACTAAAGGAATGCTAGTGTCTTCCATGACAACCCCCCCTTCTTTTGTCATCTTTGACATGATAAAAAACGATGCAATGCTTTGGTCCATTGCAGGGGCAAAATATTTGGGTAAAATCATGCCGGGAGAGTAACAACTTCTTGTAATATGGGGGTATTATAATAACACTCTAAATTTTTTTAATTAATGAATGAGGCAAAGCTTATGCCTCCGTTTCAAATAAAAATGCTTGTAAAAAGGTGTATGTAGTCCATGAACAACTTCTACAATACAACACGTGTATTTTGTTTCCAAAACAAAATGTAATTTATGTGTATACCTGCCATCTTAATAGTGTTATTGTCAATGTACCACCGCAAAAAATGCAATTGCCAAGTAGCACTATTGCAATGCGATGGAATGGTGCTCCTTAGCTCTCCGGCATAATCGGAGTTGTGTTGTTAGTGTCGTGGGTGGCTGAGTGATTGGCATGAATCTTCATGTGGCTTCACATGGCCTCTTCAGAGTGTGCCGGTTCGGTGGTTGCCTGCGGTGAAGTCGGGTTCACTTGCTGAAAGAGAAGGAATGGTGATGGTGCTGCTCGTGGAGAAGTGAAGACACCAATGTGCTACCTCCACGAGGCTTTCTACGCAGAGGTATGTGTTGGGTATTGTGTGTGCCGCTCAACTGGTCGCAACGATTTTCACCCAGTTTTTTATTATTAATCGGGCGACCCTCTTCTTCTTAACTAAATGATTGGTGAGGCAAATTTGTTTAGAAAATAAATAAATAGAATCATTGTCCCACTCTGACTAGGGCAATGGCTTCGACCATGGTCAAATTGTCACATTACCCTTGCAAGGGAAAAATGTGAGTATTCCTTTTAGTCAAATCGAAAGCCGCACTTCCAAGTATTGAGAAATATTCGGAAAAGTTTTGTGCCTTAGTTTTGAATTAATATTGCAAATTCGAGGAGAGATATGTCATTTCATGGTAAATAATAAATTATTCATAAGTGTGTTTTTACCATAATTCCAGTTGCTTGCACCTTACCAACTTTTCCCTCAAAGTTAGGGCAACCACAACTCATCCAAAATTCATGTCTAGCAAATTATTAAGATTTTGAAAATCTTGAAACTATTTCTAGTCCCTGCGTCCAAGATTGTAAGGCTACGCTCAATGTTTGACTCCTAGTGCGGTTCATAGGCAAAATGTTGAGGTGACACAACAATAAAAAAGGGAGGTGGCTTCACTCGCCAATTTTCTTCGTTTCACTGCTCTCCACAACTACACCACAATGTTGAGATGCACACGTGATCCATAAGCGAATAAATACAACATCACTTAGATGTGACACTTAAGTGAAAATGCATCAGAGTGGTTGCCTCTAAAATTCTCCCGCCACCTAAGAGTACTTGTTAAGAGTACATTGAGAGTTCTCTAAGGTGAGAATGCAAGTGCAGGACAACCAAGACACAGATTAATTGCATCCTCACGAAAATTTGATTTGTGAGAATAGCCAACCACATCACAAAGACAAAATTATCATTTAATTACTCTGATTAACATTTTGATCGCTCGTCTCCTTCCTACCAAAAATAGCCAACCACCATGTTCATCCCGCACATGCATTGGTGGAACGTTGTTGCCGTGGATTGTGAAAGTCATATTCCTTCGTTCCAGAGAAAAATAAGGGTTTAATGTGTCGGTGACTAGTGTGACGTCATGGCTTGATAGGAATAATATACTACTCGTGTCAACAAGGTGTGCCTTCTTTTTCGGAAGCTCATCGCAAAAGAAGCTCCAGGTTAAGCATGCTTTGCCTGGGGTAATTTGAGAATAGGTGACTGACAGAGAAGTTGTTCTCACGTGCGCATAGGTGAGGACAAAGTGTGCAACAAAGACTAGTGTTGGTTTATGGTGTGAGTTTAGATTAGGCGGTATCCAGGCGTAACGGCCAGGAACCGATGGTTATGGCCAGGTTGTTACACGAAGGGCATCTCTAAGTGCTTTCCCCAAAGCTCCCACATTTTTTTATCCGGAAATAAAACCACCCACGTCAAAATCAATCCTATATGTCCAAACTTTCCGGACCCCCCCCAAACCCAGCTCATATGTGGGGAAGAAGAGGGGTAGTCCGGACATGTCCGTCACATCAACCCTAAACCATGCTATCGGTGTCGAAACCGGCAGACCCTGGGTAGGGGGGCCCGAGCTGTGAGATCGGATCGATGGGTAACGGGAGACAAGGGACACAGTGTTTACCCAGGTTCGGGCCCTCTCAAGGAGGTAAAACCCTACCCCATGCTCTTCTTTATATTGTGGATGTATCAGAGTATAGAGTTGATCTACCTCGAGATCGTAAGTTGTGGACTAAACCCTAGGGGTAATGGTGATGATGATCAATGTGTCTCTACGGACTAAACCCTCCGGCTTATATAGGCACCGAGGGTATCTAGGGTTATACATGGTCGGTTTCCATCTCGGGGTTACATGCCCAATCTGGTAGATATACTTGAAGTACACGCTAAGTCCTCGGTGAAGCCTGATATGCTTGTGCCATAGGTAAGAGGCCTCCGGAGTCCTTCCTCATCAACGAGTTGTTAGTCCATCTCATGGACTATATCGGCTAGGCCGGGACCCCCTAATCCCGGACACCATCTCGTGCTCATCCCAAAACCCACAAAAGAACATTCTCACCCACAACCCTAACTTGTGCACTGTCTCTCCACCCTACCCTCTCATCTCTGCTCCACCCCAAACCCTAGGTTGATTGGTCCTCATCCACCGTGTCATGACACGAGATGGGTCCAACTAATCGATGACATCACTTGGGAGTTCCTCGAGGCGGAGGAAAATGAGGAGCTCACCCTCCATCGGCCACGACACTAGAGGACATAGTGCAAATCGAGCAGTCGGGTGCCGGTTGTGCCACCCTGACGCAGTTCAAGCAGCAACGTGTTGTCCCCGTTGTCGTGGCATTGGTTGCTCACCCGTCGCCTGATACGTCTCCAACGTATCTATAATTTTTGATTGCTGCATGCTATATTATCTTCTGTTTTGGACATTATTGGGCTTTATTATACACTTTTATATTATTTTTGGGACTAACCTATTAACCGGAGGCCGAACCCAGAATTGTTGTTTTTTTGCCTATTTCAGAGTTTCGCAGAAAAAGAATATCAAACGGAGTCCAAACGGAATGAAACCTTCGGGAACGTGATTTTCGGAATGAACATGATCCAGAGGACTTGGATCCTACGTCAAGAAAGCTACCAGGAAGCCACGAGGTAGGGGGCGCGCCTACCCCCCTGGGTGCGCCCTCCACCCTCGTGGGCCCCATGTTCCTCCACCGACGTACTCCTTCCTCCTATATATACCTACGTACCCCCAAACTACCAGATACGGAGCCAAAAACCTAATTCCACCGCCGCAACCTTCTGTACCCATGAGATCCCATCTTGGGGCCTGTTCCGGAGCTCCGCCAGAGGGGGCATCGATCACGGAGGGCTTCTACATCAACACCATAGCCTCTCCGATGATGTGTGAGTAGTTTACCTCAGACCTTCGGGTCCATAGTTATTAGCTAGATGGCTTCTTCTCTCTTTTTGGATCTCAATACAATGTTCTCCCCCTCTCTTGTGGAGATCTATTTGATGTAATCTTCTTTTGTGGTGTGTTTGTTGAGACCGATGAATTGTGGGTTTATGATCAAGTTTATCTATGAACAATATTTGAATCTTCTGAATTCTTTTATGTATGATTGGTTATCTTTGCAAGTCTCTTCGAATTATCAGTTTGGTTTGGCCTACTAGATTTATCTTTCTTGCAATGGGAGAAGTGCTTAGCTTTGGGTTCAATCTTGCGGTGTCCTTTCCCAGTGACAGTAGGGGCAGCAAGGCACGTATTGTATTGTTGCCATCGAGGATAACAAGATGGGGTTTATATCATATTGCATGAGTTTATCCCTCTACACCATGTCATCTTGCTTAATGCATTACTCTGTTCTTATGAACTTAATACTCTAGATGCATGCTGGATAGCGGTCGATGTGTGGAGTAATAGTAGTAGATGTAGGCAGGAGTCAGTCTACTTGTCTCGGACATGATGCCTATATACATGATCATACCTAGATATTCTCATAACTATGCTCAATTCTGTCAATTGCTCAACAGTAATTTGTTCACCCACCGTAAAATACTTATGCTCTTGAGAGAAGTCACTAGTGAAACCTATGGCCCCCGGGTCTATTTTCCATCATATTAATCTTCCAACACTTAGCTATTTCTGGTGTCGTTTTTATTTTGTTTTCTTTACTTTGCATCTTTATCATAAAAATACCAAAAATATTATCTTATCATATCTATCAGATCTCATCTCGTAAGTGACCGTGTAGGGATTGACAACCCCTTATGGTGTTGGTTGCAAGGATTTATTTGTTAGTGTAGGTGCGAGGGACTCATGCGTGGCATCCTACTAGATTGATACCTTGGTTCTTAAAAACTGAGGGAAATACTTACGCTACTTTGCTGCATCACCCTTTCCTCTTCAAGGGAAAACCAATGCAGTGCTCAAGAGGTAGCATCGCCTATCGTTCCCACCACGGTGTGGTTTGAGCTCCTCCCCTCCGTCCCCAGCACCCTGGCGCTATTGCAGCACCGACACGTCCGGGTTTGTGGGTTGAGCAGCACGACGTGACGTGTTCGGCTCATGATGCGCTTCCAGCGGTGGCGCCATGTCCAGCTCGTGCAGTGCATCTAGCGATGACGGCTCATCCAACTCCATTGCAGTGAATGTGTTATTCTCCTTTGAAGACCAAGAGGTGACCCGCGATATCCTGTAACCCTCCTTAACCATGAAGGAGTCTGCCGCCACCACCAAAAGAACACGGAGGCACTTCAGGAAGGGATAGAGGCTTCACAACGCAAAGCCAAAAAAATTGTCTGAGCAAAATCCCTTGTCGAAGAACAAGCAACGTCTCCTAAGCCCTCATCAGAAGTACGAGGAAGAAGAGTAGGACTTCGTCGACGACTTCGATGCCTTCAACCTTCAGCTCTACTTCACAAAACGTCGGTGAAGTGATGTTTCTAATAAGTGTCCCATGTGCTACTTCCTATGTTTAATATGTGTATTATGAGCTATGTTTAATATGTGTTGTATTTGAACTATGTCATATGTCTAATGTTGTATGAACTATGTTTTGTGTTAAGGTTAACTACATCTGATGCCATGCACAATGCATGGGAATGGGGAGGAGAAAAAGGTGTTGTTGTTGGAGGGGGCGTTTTTTGGACACACTCAAGAGAAAAATATATGATTGCCCTTGGAGATGCCCTAAGGGCTCCTAATGCTTGGCTCTTAGCACAATATCAAATGTAAGATGTTGAGGTGGCATTAAAGAAGAGAGAGCAGAGATGTACGATGGTTGGGATATGTCTCTTAGCTTGTTTCCCTGTGCAATGTAATTAATGCAGTGATATGGTATGGCTTATCTCTATTTTTTCACTCCTTCCCTTCTCTCAACAACTAGGCCACAAGGTTGGGATGAAAATATGATACCTAAACCAATTAAATGCAATATCACTTACATACAACAACTAAGACACAATGCATTGTGGCAATTGTCTCTAAAAAAATCCATTACCTATGATAGCGTATTAAGAGATAACGCACTTGGAAGTGCCCTAAAGATTGTGAGAAGACTTGCAATTTCGAAAGTAAGTAACGAGTACTGATGTCGTGGTTCACTCGCCTCACCTAGAAAAGGAGGAAGAAGAATGTCATAATTAAGTATAGTCATAATCAAAGTGGTGTTCAATCAAGAATTCAACGACTCGTCGGGTGTCTCTCCATAAATACCGATGCGAGTGTCATTGCAAATAGGGCATGACAGGTTCGCACCAAGACACGCTTGTTGTTCCATTGATGAAATATGTGGCAATAATCCAAGTTTTTGGTGGCCCCTGCCCATCGGGCCATCGTAAGGGCGATGATGCATCTCACAGCCGACAAGGATTGTTGATTGGGCTCGGACTCCATCATCGGTGCCCCTTTCTTCGGTGTGGGCGATGGTTGACTCGTCCGGAAGTCGCCTGGGCCAAGGGATCACAAGTGTGAGTTGGGCACACTTACCAGAATCTGAAGCAACCTTGGAGGATTATTATGAGATGCAGAAGTATTACCCGGAGATCATGGATCACCAGACACCTTGAGGAGGGGGGGGTGTGATATCGGCCTCCTCTTCCACTGGCGGATGCGGCGACAAACATCACTATGGACAAAAGAACAATGAAGATGATGACAATGATCGTACTAGTATCCAGCGCCATATTGGACATTGTTGGATCTATGTAGAAGTCAAGGGTGGGGGGGGGGCACCCCCGAACCTTGGATTAGCTTATGAAGATTTTTTTGAGGATGGTTCATATTAGATTCTTTTTAGATCCTCCTCCCCCAACATTCTTCCGGTTGGCTTGTCAATGGGCACGGTATGATGGAACATGCTGACTATGGTATCACTCATATTTCATACATGGTTGACTGTTAAAAAGGAGCAGCGAAGCCATTATATAGTGACGATCGAGGGCTGGAGCTATAGTGAGACATCGCCATTTGGGGTACGAGCCATTCATGTAAGAGGGAATGGCAATGGGGGGCATGAGAGGAGCGTGACACCCGCATTTGTGGAAGGATCTGTTGGCGGAAGAAAAGAGGGAGGGTGTTTACTATTCTCTTCAGTTACAAGGATTTCAGGTTACAAGGCTAATTAGATCTTGATGTACGAGAAGAAGGGGATATATATGCAAATCAGATTCTACTTGTTGTTAAGTCACATGCGAACACCTTTGCTCATTTTTTGCTTGTTGGAACCAAAACTGCTTGCACCGTGCCACTGTGATACCGTTTTACTCCAGCACATTCTGATAGTACAATTGTTTGTGCGAGACACGGACATTTGGCTCCTACCGGTAGATGCACTGGAAATCCTATCCGACAATGGATGCATCATGATTCATTCTAAAATTAACATTCAATGAAATATATAGAGGTAGTGATTGAATAAATAAGGTTATATGGCATTGTACGCGACCCATATCACCAGCGGTACAACCTCACTATGTATGGTTGGCTCACTCGTCAATGCTCCCTCAAGATGGGAATTTCAATGGAGCAAGGACTTTTAGGTCTTCAACTTGACTAGCAAAATGTGTGCAATATGCCAGAAACTTATATGTTTAGAAACTTCATTCAGTGATGAATCTAAAGATATGGTTTTTGTAGCATATGCTCCCTCCTTTTCGGTTTATTAGGCTTGTGTGTATTCTTAGATTGAAAATTTAACCAGCATAAGTACATATACAAGTCATACATCACACACAATATATGATTAGAAACTAAAAATGGTATGAATTCTAGGATAAATAATTTGTATTACATTGGTCAAATTGTCACTCTTAGGATGCATGTGATACGTCTCCGTCGTATCTACTTTTCCAAACACTTTTGCCCTTGTTTTGGACTCTAACTTGCATGATTTGAATGGAACTAACCCGGACTGGCGCTGTTTTCAGCAGAATTGCCATGGTGTTATTTTTGTGCAGAAACAGAATGACCTGAAAATCAACGGAGATTATTTTTGGAAAATATAAAAAATACTGGCGAAAGAATCAAGGCCAGGGGGCCCACACCCTTTCCACAAGGGTGGGGGGCGCGCCCCCTGCCTCGTGGGCCCCCTGGAGCTCCACCGACCTCAACTCCAACTTCATATATTCGTGTTCGGGGAGAAAAAAATCAGAGAGAAAGATTCATCGCGTTTTACGATACGGAGCCGCCACCAAGCCCTAAAATCTCTCGGGAGGGCTGATCTGGAGTCCGTTCGGGGCTCCGGAGAGGGGAATCCGTCGCCGTCGTCATCATCAACCATCCTCCATCACCAATTTCATGATGCTCACCGCCGTGCGTGAGTAATTCCATCGTACGCTTGCTGGACGGTGATGGGTTGGATGAGATTTATCATGTAATCGAGTTAGTTTTGTTAGGGTTTGATCCCTAGTATCCACTACGTTCTGCGATTGATGTTGCTATGACTTTGCTATGCTTAATGCTTGTCACTAGGGCCCGAGTGCCATGATTTCAGATCTGAACCTATTATGTTTTCATGAATATATGTGAGTTCTTGATCCTATCTTGCAAGTCTATAGTCACCTACTATGTGTTATGATCCGGCAACCCCAAAGTGACAATAATCGGGACCACTCCCGGTGATGACCGTAGTTTGAGGAGTTCATGTATTCACTATGTGTTAATGCTTTGGTCCGGTACTCTATTAAAAGGATGCCTTAATATCCCTTAGTTTCCATTAGGACCCCGCTGCCACGGGAGGATAGGACAAAAGATGGCATGCAAGTTCTTTTCCATAAGCACGTATGACTATATTCGGAATACATGCCTACATTACATTGATGAATTGGAGCTAGTTCTGTGTCACCCTATGTTATGATTGTTACATGATGAACCGCATCCGGCATAATTCTCCATCACCGATCCAATGCCTATGAGCTTTTCCTATATTGTTCTTCGCTTATTTACTTTTCCGCTGCTATTGTTACAATCACTACAAAACCCAAAAATATTACTTTTGCTACTGTTACCGTTACTATCATATTACTTTGCTACTAAATACTTTGCTGCAGATACTAAGTTATCCAGGTGTGGTTGAATTGACAACTCAACTGCTAATACTTGAGAATATTCTTTGGCTCCCCTTGTGTCGAACAATAAATTTGGGTTGAATACTCTACCCTCGAAAACTGTTGCGATCCCCTATACATGTGGGTTATCAAGACTATTTTCTGGCGCCGTTGCCGGGGAGCATAGCTCTATTCTTTGAGTCACTTGGGATTTATATCTGCTGGTCACTATGAAGAACTTGAAAGACGCAAAAACAAAAATTTATCCCTCAACTACGAGGGGAGGTAAGGAACTTCCATCTAGCTCTGCACTTGATTCGCCTTCTGTTTTGAGTAAGCTTGCGACACCTAAACCTGCTTCTGCTATTAATTCTGATATGTCGCATGTTATTGATGATGCCACTTCTGCTATGCATGATACTTATGATGAAACTACTTCTATGCTTGATACTATTGTGCCACTTGGTGAATTTCTTGATGAACAACTTGCTAGGGCTAGAGAGAATGAAATTATTGAAACTGATAATATTGATGAAAGTGATGATGAAGATTCTCCCCCTAAATATGAATTGCCTGTTGTGCCTGAGGGCTATGTTATGGATGAAGAAACTGCTAGAGACTTTCTTGCTTGCAATGATAGGAGTGATCTTAAGAAATTAGTAGCTAAGCTGAAACAAAAAACTCTGAATGCTAGAATGAAATATGATCCTGCTTATGCTACTTCAACTATCTTTGTTACCGATAAGGATTATGAATTCTCTGTCGATCCTGATATAATTACTTTGGTTGAATCTGATCCTTTTTATGGCTATGAATCTGAAACTGTTGTGGCACATCTTACTAAATTAAATGATATAGCCACCCTGTTCACTAATGATGAGAAGTCTCGCTACTATTATATCCTTAAGATATTTCCGTTCTCATTAAAGGGTGATGCTAAGATATGGTTTAATTCTCTTGATCCTGGTTGTGTGCGTAGTCCCTAGGATATGATTTATTACTTCTCTGCTAAATATTTCCCTGCTCATAAGAAACAAGTTGCTTTAAGGGAAATATATAATTTTGTGCAAATTGAAGAAGAGAGTCTCCCACAAGCTTGGGGGAGGCTTCTCCAATTACTTAATGCTTTGCCTGATCATCCTCTCAAGAAAAATTAAATACTTGATATCTTTTATAATGGACTAACCGATGCTTCCAGAGACCACCTGGATAGTTGTGCTGGTTGTGTTTTCAGGGAAAGAACACCAGATGAAGCTGAAATTTTATTGAATAATATGTTGACCAAAGAAAATAATTGGACACTTCCTGAACCAACTCCTAAGCCAACTCTGAAGAAAAGGGGTGTTCTATTTCTCAGTCCTGAAGATATGCAAGAGGCAAAGAAATCTATGAAAGAAAAGGGTATTAAGGCTGAAGATGTTAAGAATTTACCGCCTGTTGAAGAAAGACATGATTTTAATTCATCACCTATTGAAGAAACACAAGGTCTTGATAACCCGACACGGGTAGTAAAGGTAAATTCTCTTTATAGATTTGATGAAGGTGATATTCCTCGTTATAAGTCTGCTAGCCAATGCTTAGATGAGTTTGATAATTTTATTGTCAAACAAGAAAACTTCAATGCTTATGTTGGTTGACAATTAAAACACAATGCTTATATGATAGAACACTTGAGTGATTATATGTCTAGAGTTAAAGGTGAACTTAAACTCATTAGTAAACATGCTTATATGGTTACCACTCAAGTAGAACAAGTACTTAAAGCTCAGAATGATTTTCTCAATGAATTAAATAGTAAGAATAATGATTTTGCTATTAGAGTGGCTACTAGAACTGGTAAAATGACTCAAGAACCTTTGTATCCTGAAGGCCATCCTAAGAGAATTGAGCAAGATTCTCAGAGAAATAATTTAGATGCACCTAGTCCTTCTAAAAAGAAGAAAAAGAAAAATGATAGGACTTTGCATGCTTCTAGTGAACCTGTTGTAGACACACCTGAGAATCCCAATGATATTTCTATTTCTAATGCTGAAACACAATCTGGTGATGAACATGAACCTAGTAATAATGTTAATGACAATGTTCATGTTGATGCTCAACCTAGCAATGATAATGATTTAGAAATTGAACCTGCTGTTGATCTTGATAACCCACAATCAAAGAATCAACGTCATGATAAGAGAGACTTTGTTGCTAGGAAACACGGTAAAGAAAGGGAACCATGGGTTCAGAAACCCATGCCTTTTCCTCCTAAACCATCCAAGAAAAATGATGATGAGGATTTTGAGCGCTTTGCTGAAATGATTAGACCTATCTTTTTGCGTATGCATTTGACTGATATGCTCAAAATGAATCCTTATTCTAAGTATATGAAAGAAATTGTTACTAATAAAAGAAAGATACCGGAAGTTGAAATTTCCACCATGCTTGCTAATTATATTTTTAAGGGTGGAATACCAAAGAAGTTAGGAGATCCAGGAGTACCCACTATACCATGCTCCATTAAAAGAAACTATGTTAAAACTGCCTTATGTGATCTTGGAGCCGGTGTTATTGTTATGCCTCTCTCTTTATATCGTAGACTTGATTTGAATAAGTTGACACCTACTGAAATATCTTTGCAAATGGCTGATAAATCAACTGCTATACCTGTCGGCATTTCTGAGGATGTGCCTGTTGTGGCTGCAAATGTAACTATTTTAACGGACTTTGTTATTCTTGATATTCCCGAGGATGATAGTATGTCTATTATTCTTGGAAGACCCTTTTTGAATACTGCAGGGGCTGTTATTGATTGCAACAAAGGCAATGTCACTTTTCATGTTAATGGCAATGAGCATACGGTACACTTTCCGAGGAAACAACCTCAAGTTCATAGTATAAATTCTATTGGAAAAATTCCATCGATTATTTTTGGAGGTTTTGAATTTCCTCTACCTACTGTCAAGAAGAAATATGATATTCTTATTATTGGGGACGGGCATATCCCCGTTGAGGTAACATAGTGTTATTCAAAATTTCTCCGGTTCCATGTTATTCGGAATGAGTTTGTTAACAAGACCTGATCAACCTTGTTAATGGATTCCTTTTAATGAGCATGAGATGGATGAAGTTAGCACAACCTTTTGTACCCTCCTTTTACTTTCTGTTATTTAGAATAAATAAAGCAAAAATAGTATTTCCTGCTAGTTTTCTGAATTATCCGTGCAATAAAAAATACCCCGAAAATAAAAGTTCTCCAAATGCCCCGAAAATGATATCTGTTTTTTTCTAGAATATTTGAGAATATCTGGCACTGAGAACACATTAGGGGGAGCAAGCACCTGGGCACGAGGGTCCAGGGTGCACCCCCTGCCTCGTGGACCCATGGTGGCTCCCCTCCACTTATTCCTGCACCCACACACTCCTTCTTCCTCCCAAAAAAATCACCAACCAGCTCAAGCACGAGTTCTAGCTCATTTTGCTGCGATTTTCGATCTCCTTGCTCAAAGCACCTCTCACAAAACTGCTTTGGGGTATTGTTCCTTGGTATGTGACTCCTCCAATGGTCCAATTAGTTTTTGTTCTAGTGCTTTATTCATTGCAAATTTGTGCTGCCTAGGTGACCATGTTCTTGAGCTTGCATGTCAAATTTATATGGTTCCAAGTAGTTCTAATGCATGATATAGTCTCTAGGCACTTGTGGGAGTAGTTGCTATCAATTTTGTTGAGCTTGGTTCACTTTTATTTGAAGTTACTAAAATTTTCAGAAATTTTTCAGAGGAAGAAATATGTTTAGGAAAATGTACCAAGGTGGCCCTTCAAGAAAGCAAGGACCCAGGCTCGCAATGCGCGATGCCGACGATGAACCACCAAGGGAAGCCCTAGTGCGGGCTTGTGAATGGCCTTCGGAGGAATTTATGGATCGAGCAGGAATCAAGGAACGCATATGTGCGTAACGCTGATCTTGTGAGCTTCGAGGCAGAGAAATGCCATCAGTACCACTATCTCACCAATTCCTTTGTGAGGAGGTTTGAATTTTCATCGTCACGCAATTCTCAAACTGTCCTGTTTGATCTTTATGAAAATTCTTATACTATGGACTTAGAGGATTTTAACACTGCTTGCACACTTCCACAATGGGGTAGTCCTAGTGAACCTCGCAAATCTGAATTTAGAGATTTTCTTGCTAGTATAACTGTGGGGGAATCTAGAGACATAGCACAAGCTACCATAGGGAGCATTCATTTTCCTGCTATACATTATTTTACTCTCTTCATAGGTAGGTGCATAAATGGTAAGGATGAAGCATGTCACATGTGTGTCCCCGACCTCAGTGTTCTCAGGAGTGCTGTATTAGGAGATAAACATTATAATTTGGGAGCCATTGTTGCACGTAGGTTGCATAATAATAGATTTAATGGAGATTTCTTTGGTGGAATTTATGCAACCCGTTTAGCTAATTTTCTTAATATACCCATACGGGAGTATGATGTTGAGTTGCCTCCTGTTTATTTAGATTATGAAGCTATGGTTCGTCATCAGTTTGTTGAGAGGAACGATCAGTTCCTCCAATATCGACTAATCTTTGACAGACGACGCACCTATCACGTTGCTCTCCCTGCACGTACTCTCTTTGACTTTCAGGCAAAGGGGAGATATTTTATAACCAGAGAGGAGGCGGACGAGTATAAGAGGAGGACGGAGACAGCCCGCCTCCAAGCTGCAGCCCACGACGCAATAGCCGCTGCATCTCAGTACGACCCTAGTTACAACTTCGGGTATCCGCCAGGCCAGCCGTGGCAATAGACCAACTTAGGCTAAAAGCCTAAGTTTGGGGGAGTACGTATCTCTCACCGACATTACATTCATGTTCACACACTCATGCTAGTTGTCGGTGCTCATACTTTTTCATTGTAATATCCATGCTAGTTTATTTTCCTTTTTATGCTTTCTTCTTGTGTGTTTGAAAAACCTTAAGAAAACCCCAAAAAAATAGTAGTAGCTTTTAGCTAGTTTAGTTTCTTGCTGTAGTAGTAATAATTAAAAGAAAGCCCAAAAATATTTCCTGTTCTTCTTTTGCTTGTTGGGAGCTTTCCCGTGTATATAGTTTTATTTCCTTTCTTTTCTTTGGGGGTCGATAGGAGAAGACCATAATAAAATTGTTGAAGTGGCTCTTATGTGCATTATTGTTTATTTAACCAAGAGCCCATATTGCCTTGTCTTCTCCTGTTTATTGAATGCCTGCAGATTCTGGCTTAGTCCAATGCACGTGCACTATTATTATTATTCACATCGTTCAGTCGTGCAAGTGAAAGGCAATTATGACGATATATGATGGACTGATTGAGATGAGAGAAGCTGGTATGAACTCGACCTCTCTTGTTTTTGTAAATATGATTAGTTCATCATTCCTGATTCAGCTTATTATGAATAAACATGTTTGCAATGACAATTAGAGATTATAGTTGCTTATGCCATGCTTAATTAGCTAGGAGTTTATAATGGTTTACCTTGCGTGCCAACATGATATTAAAATGGTTGTGATGTGGTATGATGGGGTGGTATCCTCCTTTGAATGATTCGAGTGACTTGACTTGGCACATGTTCACACATGTAGTTGAAACAAATAAACATAGCCTTCACGATATTTATGTTCATGGTGGATTATATCCTACTCATGCTTGCACTCAATGTTCATTAATTTTAATGCATGTTCATGACTGTTGTCGCTCTCTAGTTGGTCGCTTCCCAGTCTTTTGCTAGCCTTCACTTGTACTAAGCGGGAATAGTGCTTGTGCATCCAATCCCTTAAACCCCATTCCATATGAGTCCACTATGCCTTCCTATATGCGGTATCTACCTGCCGTTCCAAGTAAATTTGTATGTGCCAAACTCCAAACCTTCAAATGAAATTCTGTTTTGTATGCTCGAATAGCTCATGTATCAACTAGGGTTGTCCGTATCTTCCATGTTAGGTGGGTTATTCTCAAGAGGGGTGGACTCCACTCCTCACTCACGAGAAAATGGCTGGTCACCGGGATGCCCAGTCCCATGCTTCATGCAAATCAAATCAAAATAATTGCAAACAAAACTCCCCCGGGACTGTTGTTAGTTGGAGGCACTCGTTGTTTCGAGCAAGCCATGGATTGATGCTTGTTGGTGGAGGGGAGTAAAAACTTTACCATTTTGTTTGGGAACCGCCTATAATGTGTGTAGCATGGAAGATATCGCCATCTCTTGGTTGTTATGTTGACAATGAAAGTATACCGCTCAAAATATTATTTACCTCTGCTTTAAAACTGAGCTCTGGCACCTCTACAAATCCCTGCTTCCCTCTGCGAAGGGCCTATCTATTTACTTTTATGTTGAGTCATCACCCTCTTATTAAAAGGCACCAGCTGGAGAGCACTGTTGTCATTTACATCCATTACTGTTAATTTATATTGGGTATGACTATGGCTGGATCTCTTTTACCATGAATTACAATGTCTAGTCAGTCCTTGATCTTTAATGGTGCTCTGCATTTATGTTTTGCGGTCTCAGAAAGGGCTAGCGAGATACCATCTTGTTATATCATATCATGATTGTCTTGAGAAAGTGTTGTCATCCGAGATTTATTATTATTGCTTGCTAGTTGATTATGCCATTGATATGAGTAAACATGAGACCTAAGAGTTATTGAGAATATGGTTAGTTCATAATCTTTGTTGAAAACATGAATGCTGGCTTTACATATTTACAACAACAAGAGCAAACAGAGTTTGTAAAAGTTTTTCTTTATCACTTTCAGTTTGTCAACTGAATTGCTTGAGGACAAGCAAAGGTTTAAGCTTGGGGGAGTTGATACGTCTCCGTCGTATCTACTTTTCCAAACACATTTGCCCTTGTTTTGGACTCTAACTTGCATGATTTGAATGGAACTAACCCGGACTGGCGCTGTTTTCAGCAGAATTGCCATGGTGTTATTTTTGTGCAGAAACAGAATGACCTGAAAATCAACGGAGATTATTTTTGGAAAATATAAAAAATACTGGCGAAAGAATCAAGGCCAGGGGGCCCACACCCTTTCCACAAGGGTGGGGGGCGCGCCCCCTGCCTCGTGGGCCCCCTGGAGCTCCACCGACCTCAACTCCAACTTCATATATTGTGTTCGGGGAGAAAAAAATCAGAGAGAAAGATTCATCGCGTTTTACGATACGGAGCCGCCACCAAGCCCTAAACTCTCTCGGGAGGGCTGATCTGGAGTCCGTTCGGGGCTCCGGAGAGGGGAATCCGTCGCCGTCGTCATCATCAACCATCATCCATCACCAATTTCATGATGCTCACCGCCGTGCGTGAGTAATTCCATCGTACGCTTGCTGGACGGTGATGGGTTGGATGAGATTTATCATGTAATCGAGTTAGTTTTGTTAGGGTTTGATCCCTAGTATCCACTATGTCGTTCTGAGATTGATGTTGCTATGACTTTGCTATGCTTAATGCTTGTCACTAGGGCCCGAGTGCCATGATTTCAAATCTGAACCTATTATGTTTTCATGAATATATGTGAGTTCTTGATCCTATCTTGCAAGTCTATAGTCACCTACTATGTGTTATGATCCGGCAACCCCGAAGTGACAATAATCGGGACCACTCCCGGTGATGACCGTAGTTTGAGGAGTTCATGTATTCACTATGTGTTAATGCTTTGGTCCGGTACTCTATTAAAAGGATGCCTTAATATCCCTTAGTTTCCATTAGGACCCCGCTGCCACGGGAGGATAGGACAAAAGATGTCATGCAAGTTCTTTTCCATAAGCACGTATGACTATATTCGGAATACATGCCTACATTACATTGATGAATTGGAGCTAGTTCTGTGTCACCCTATGTTATGATTGTTACATGATGAACATCATCCGGCATAATTCTCCATCACCGATCCAATGCCTACGAGCTTTTCCTATATTGTTCTTCGCTTATTTACTTTTCTGCTGCTATTGTTACAATCACTACAAAACCCAAAAATATTACTTTTGCTACCGTTACCGTTACTATCATATTACTTTGCTACTAAATACTTTGCTGCAGATACTAAGTTACCCAGGTGTGGTTGAATTGACAACTCAACTGCTAATACTTGAGAATATTCTTTGGCTCCCCTTGTGTTGAATCAATAAATTTGGGTTGAATACTCTACCCTCGAAAACTGTTGCGATCCCCTATACTTGTGGGTTATCAGCATGTATGTCTCATAAATCGGAAATGAGGGAGTAACACATATTTCGTTACTCCCTCCAGATGGGTATATAAATCTGGCATGAAAACTTAGGTCGTCAATCTAACTAGCAAAATATACATAATATGTGAAAATATGAGTTCAAAAACTACATTCGATGGTGAATCTAAAAATATAATTTTACAAACTTCATTCGACGATGAATCTAAAAATCTATTTTTTTTATGACAAACAACACGCTAATCAAATCGAAGACCTAGAAACATGTGCCCGACTTATATTTCCATCTAGAGGGACCACTCAAAATGAAGACGTGAAAACTCGTGCCTGACTTATAACCCTGGATTGAGGTTTTGTTATAAAGTCAATGATTCATTTGATGTCGTGGGTTAAGAGCATCTCCAGCCGTTCGGCCCCCCAGGGGCTGGAAATAGCGCCGCCCTGGGGGTGAACCGGCGATAATTTGGGCGTGGGGGCGATCAGGTTCCCAGCCGCCGCCCCCAGGCGACGTTTTCTAAATGGTTTTAGAAACATACTCGGCCAAAATTCAGGAAAGCACGACATTGATTCAGCGATATTTAGGCGTTCCATCGTATTTATACATATTGAAAACATAATCTAAAAGAAAAAAAAGAAAAAACTACTGTTGTCGCGCCGCCGCCGCCGCCCGCGCGCTCCTATAGGCCGAAGAGCTTGCTGAAGGCATCGTAGTCGCCGCCATCGTCGTCCTCCTTCTCCTTCTTCACACCGCGACCGTCCTTGCTGGACCCCTGCCCGAGGTCGCCCTGGCGGACTGGTTTGGCCGGCGGCGGCGCGTCGTCGTCGCTGTCCTCGAGGACGATGATGCCTCCCTCGTCGTGGCCACGGCGGCGAGCGGCGATCTCCTCTAGGGCGCGGTGCTGGTGCTCCATCTCCAACCGGGCCAATCCTCCTGCGCACACTTCATGGCAGCCTCGTCATCGAGTGCGGCCATGTCATCGTGCTCGCTCTTCACGGCGGCGAGCCCCGGCTCCGTCTTAGTCTTGACGAGGCGAGAGGTAGGAGTCGAGGAGGCACGGCCGCCCTCGTTGATGACGAGGGCGGCGCCGGGGGTGCGCCGGCCGAGCGGCGTTTCCACGGGCTCGGCCTTGACGCTGACAAGCGCCGGCGACCCGGAGGAGTGGGAGGAGGAACTGGAAGAGGAGGAGGAGGAGGACCCGCCCAGCATGCGCTCGGCAGCCACGGGCCGCCACTCCGGCAGGGGGCCGGGGCCCGGGCCGCCGAGTACTCGAGCGGCGGATCGTTGCCACCCTCGAGGTACTCGAGGACGACGTGCAGCGTGCAGCCGGGGGCTGATACGTCTCCAATGTATCTATAATTTTTTATTGTTCCATGCTATTATATTATCTATTTTGGATGTTTAGTGGGCTTTATTATGCACGTTTATATTATTTTTGGGACTAACCTACTAACCGGAGGCCCAGTGCAAATTGCTGTTTTTTTGCCTATTTCAGTGTTTCGCAGAAAAGGAATATCAAACGGAGTCCAAACGGAATGAAACCTTCGCGAGGATCGTTTTTGAAACAAATGCAATCTAGGAGACTTGGAGTGGACGTCAAGGAAGCAACGAGGCGGCCACGAGGTAGGACGGCGCGCCCAGGGGGGTAGGCGCGCCCCCCACCCTCGTGGCCCCTCGTGGCTCCACCAACCTACTTCCTTCGGCTATATATACTCTTATACCCTGAAAACATCCAGGAGCACCACAAAACCCTATTTCCACCGCCGCAACCTTCTGTACCTGTGAGATCCCATCTTGGGGCCTTTTCCGGCGCTCTGCTGGATGGGGAGTCGATCATAGAGGGCTTCTACATCAACACCATGGCCTCTCCGATGATGTGTGAGTAGTTTACCACAGACCTTCGGGTCCATAGTTATTAGCTAGATGGCTTCTTCTCTCTCTTTGGATCTCAATACAAAGTTCTCCTCGATTCTCTTGGAGATCTATTCAATGTAATTCTTTTTGCGGTGTGTTTGTCGAGATCCGATGAATTGTGGGTTTATGATCAAGATTATCTATGAACAATATTTGATTCTTCTCTGAATTCTTATATGCATTATTTAATAACTTTTCAAGTCTCTTCGAATTATCAGTTTGGTTTGGCCTACTATATTGATCTTTCTTGCAATGGGAGAAGTGCTTAGCTTTGGGTTCAATCTTGTGGTGTCATTTCCCAGTGACAGTAGTGGTAGCAAGGCACGTATTGTATTGTTGCCATCGAGGATAAAAAGATGGGGTTTATATCATATTGCTTGAGTTTATCCCTCTACATCATGTCATCTTGCTTAATGCATTACTCTTTTCTTACTCTAGATGCATGATGTATAGCGGTCGATATGTGGAGTAATAGTAGTAGATGCAGAATCGTTTCGGTCTACTTGTCACGGACGTGATGCCTATATTCATGATCATGCCTAGATATTGTCATAACTATGCACTTTTCTATCAATTGCTCGACAGTAATTCGTTCACCCACCGTAGAATTTGCTATCTTGAGAGAAGCCACTAGTGAAACTTATGGCCCCCGGGTCTATCTTCCATCATATTAATCTCCCGCCAACTAGCTATTTCTGTCGCCGTTTATTTTGCAATCTTTACTTTTCAATCTATACAACAAAAATACCAAAATTATTTATCTTATTATCTCTATCAGATCTCTTTTTGCAAGTGGCCGTGAAGGGATTGACAACCCCTTTATCGCGTTGGTTGAAAGGTTCTTAATTGTTTATGCAGGTACGAGGGATTTGCGTGTAGTCTCCTGCTGGATTGATACCTTGGTTCTCAGAAACTGAGGGAAATACTTACGCTACTTTGCTGCATCACCCTTTTCCCTTCAAGGGAAAACCAACGCATGCTCAAGAGGTAGCAAGAAGGATTTCTGGCGCCGTTGCCGGGGAGGTTTACGCCAAGTCAAGTCAAGATTTGATCTCCTGCCAACGTGCGGATTTCTGGCGCCGTTGCCGGGGGGATCTACGCACAAGTCAAGACATACCAAGTACCCATCACACACTCTTATCCCTCGCATTACATTTTTTGCCATTTGCCTCTCGTTTTCCTCTCCCCCACTCCACCCTTGCCGTTTTATTCGCCTTTTTCCGTTCATCTCTTTTCGCTTGCTTCTTGTGTGCTTGTGTGTTGGATTGTTTGTCACGATGGCTCAAGACAATACTAAATTGTGTGATTTTTTCAATACCAACAACAATGATTTTCGCACTCGGATTGCTCCTATTACCGATGCTGAATCTTGTGAAAATAATGCTGCTTTGTTGAATCTTGTCATGAAAGATCAATTCTCCGGCCTTCCTAGTGAAGATGCCGCTACCCATCTAAACAACTTTGT